>NW_026651545.1:0-300000 GCF_028751815.1 Salvia miltiorrhiza
TTATATGATATTGCTATACCTCCATTTTTGTGCCCACTTGGCTCCCCACGTTCTAGGACTTTCGAACCTTTCCGACGTGCGTAGACTGCCCCCTCGTAACCTTCCAACAACAAATTAAAGTTATTACCCCAAAACAAGTCACTATACACAAACATCTAAAATCATATTCAGCTAAAAAAAAATCAAAAAAAAATGGGGTCCTAGAACGAACCTAGATGTAATTTTTTTTAACATGCATTAATAATTGGAAAAAAAAACCTAAATAAGAATATACATCATTGAAAATCATCTAAAAATTAAAAAAAAATAATGCATAAAAATTAGGTTCACATGTTCTCAAGCCAAATGCAACACAAAAAACACAAAAAATCGTTCAATTAACAACAATATCTTAGGCACCCAACACCCAAAACTATATACAATTCTACAAAAAAAGACCCAAAATAGGGACCACAAAAACCTACCACTCTTCATCATTTACACGATTATTAATTTCACGAAACATGTAGGACATATCCCCAAAAATAGAATAAAGTTTATGGAACCCACAAATTTTTTTTAAAAAAGGAGTAGAGAACGCAATCGGTCAATTTACCAGGTGTATTAGAATTAGTTTTCGCCATCTCCGTCGACTCGTTGACGAAATCCGACAAAATTAAAAGAATTTTTTGGTGGATGAACTGAAACACTTCACTCCTTGGGCCGTCTGGAATTTTCTTTGAACTGGTTGAGGGAAATTTTTACTTTTAATTCATAAGCTAGAAAGGTTTTTGATTAGATAGAATGATATAAAATTCAAATTTTAAGAGATAAACACTAAAAAATTCGGTCACTTTTTAGTTGAGATTCATTTATTACTCAAATTGAGTCACACCCTCCCATAATCTTAGATGTAATCATTGTGAATCTTTAATTTACTAATATATCACGCATCAGAAACGGAGAATATTGAGCAAAAAATTTGGAAGGTCAAACCGAGAAGATTTGCAGCGAAATCTTATGTCAAATTTACCCCTTTACTGTAGTCCGATGCTGCATAAAAAGAAATGGTAAATGCATTTAATCATTTTTAAAAATTAAGATCCAGTCGTCCATCCTATAAAATCTACGGTTGAGATTAAGTCTTATTTTATATACTAAGGGGAGTCCATTGAATAGCACTACCCTATATATATATATATATATATATATATATATAGGGGAGGGCTAGAATAAAAACACTCTTAAGTGTATAAAATATAAATGATTTTCAGCCCTTAGATCATCAAGATCTACGGTTGATTCGTAACCCTTTTGGATGAATTCGTGGTCCTGGGTTCGAATCCCAAAGGTAGCAAAAATTTATTTTTCACAATTCGTAACCATGTTGGATGAATTCGTAACCCTGTTGGATAAAATTCGTACATTAAAAAACGTTTATATTTATATTTTAAGAAGTGTTTTTACTGTAGTCCTCCCCTATATATATATATATATATATATATATATATATATATATATATATATCCCTATATAGGGAAGAGTTCAAATAAAAACCTTTGTTAACATACAAACTTAGAACCAATCTTGACCCTTGATTTATTGAGATTAACGGATAAGATTAAATAATTAACTATAAGACTAATATTTTCGCAGCAATTTAAAAAAGGTTAAATTTGTAATTGTATTTTACTTTAAACGGTTGGCTCCTAATATTAAGGGGATCAAATATAATTAATTAATCTTACTATATATGATCTAATCGTAACTGGCCGTAGATTTCACCCATGTATTATGCAATTATTACAAGCTTATTTTTTATTATTCTTCATTGATTGCATCATCATATATAACTTGCAATTTTTTAATTTCTTCACCTTCTATTTTCATTTTCTTTGGTGGTTTTTAGACGTAATTATTATTATTATGTCATAATAGCACCTTTTTTTTATATATAAAAATGAATCGCATTTTATCCTTTTATAAATGCACTTTTATAAATTTTAATTTGCACTATAGTTAATTTTATTATCCTAATTTGCAATTTTTTTATTTCTTTGTCTTTTATTTTCTTTTTTGGTTTTTGATGTAAGTAGCACCCATTCTATATTATACAAAAAAAAAAAAAAAAAATTAAACCACATTTTATTTATTCGTAAATGCACTTTTATAAATTTTAGCTTGCACCAAACTATTTTTCGTACATGCACGTTTATATTTGAAAGACAATTGAATTGCATTTTATCTTTTTGTATATGCACTATACATTTTAATTTGCACTTAATTTTTTTTTTTTCCGTGTACATGCACTCTTATCATTAAAAAAATGGAACCACATTTTATATTTTTCGTACATGAACTTCTATAGATTTTAATCCGCATGAAACTACTTTTTTCCCAAGTATATGCACTCCTATCTTTGAAAAAATTGAACTGCATTTTATCTTTTAATACATGCACTCTTATATATTTTAATTTGCACTAATCTTTTAATTCCCCTCCCCCCGGCGAACTTTGAATTGCATTTTATCTTTTAATATATGCACTTTGAAAAAGTCTTGTATTGTTGTAAATCCAAAAAAAATAAATTATCAAGAATATACCAACACAAAGAACTATTCACTTGCACACACGAGGAAATCGGACATCAAATCAGATAAATCTTTTCCAATTTTTTATTTTTCGAAGTAGACTTTGTTCATTTCATTTTTTCCTGGTGAAGAAAGCCATGTATGTTTTGAAGAAGGGAAGTGAAACAGTCGGTAATGGAGTGGATGTAATTTAATGTTGAAGACACATTCTCTTTTAAATGCGCCTAGATTCACGCCACTATCATTAATTTGATCATTTTTTACCCTTTACATTTAATTAATGATTTGTTTAATATTTAATCACGTATTTACACAATTCATCGTAGCCATTAATAGTAATTGATTAAGGGTGTAGATTAGTTCTACATTCTTATCTTAAGGGTGGTTTTTATTTTAACCTAACCCTATATATATATATATATATATATATATATATATATTTAAATAACATATATAATAAGTAACTTTTTAAACTCTCAATTCGCAATACATTAGTTCCACTTACCCATTTCTATTTGTTTTGCAAACAAACTTCACTTCACTTTTTGAATTATTATATCTTGTTTATCTATAAATTGTATTTTTATTCTAATTTTTAACTATAATGTACATTTATTCAACTTTTTTGTATTAACATTATCCCTACAAATTATACACTTATTTTACAATTCTATTTACATTTGAGGACAAGCAAGGAATTAAGTGTGGGGGGTTGTTTACCTCGTTTTTGGGTAGCATTTGTGAGTCTTTTTGTTGTGCATTCGAGCATGTTTCGTGACTTTTTGCTCTATTCTTCACTTGCTCGATGTTATTTGGTGGTGTTATTGTTGTGTGCAGGAATCGGGAGTAATCGAACTATTTGGCATCGTTTTGGGACTTTTTGGCCCATTCAGCGAAAGAGACCCACGGCGGCGCCGTCTCACGGCGGCCGCTGCCCCACGGCGCGCGCCGTGTGCGTTTGTGGAAGGCCAACGAAGGGGGTATACGGCGGCCGCCGTCCTTGTGCGTTTTCGGCAGTTACGTTTTTCCATTTAAAAGCCGAATTTTAGGGTTTTGGAGCACACTCCCGCTTCCCATAGCCTCCTAGCCGATTTTCCACCTTTCTACCCTAGTTTTGAGAGATTAAAACATGTTCTAAACATCTTGGATTGCTTGGGATTGAATTTTAGCTTGGATTATTATTGCTTAGATTGGAGTTTAGCTTGGATTATTGTAAGACGGTTTCTCCCTTTCCATATTGATCTATGGTGATTTCCTTTTGCTCTAGTTGGATGATTGGTGGATTGAGTATTTTAATAGTATAATTATGTTCTTATGTTAATGATCATTGTTGATTAGTCTTAGGATTTCTCATCCTTTGAATTGCCTAGCTTTCCTTCATTTAGTGTTTGCAGTGTTTGTGATTTCAATCGTGTTTGATGCTTAGTGAATACTATATTATTATTGTATGAGATGTTGGAGTTTGTTACATGTGATAGTTGATTGAGGTTGGCGATTTTAGTAGACGATTAGTGTTACAACGTTCATGGTGTCTTATGATAGATTATTTCCATTAGCTTAATGAATATAATGATGATGTCCATTTGTCTTATGCATAATCTCTAGTTGATTCCTTTAAGTTAGTTGTTTCATGTTCTTCAATTGTTGCCTAGATAGTGAGAGAGAGTTACGCCAGACCCAAAATATTGATTAGAGTGTTTAGGATTTACAGTTTTCTTGTGAGTAGCACAGTTAAAGCCCTGTTAAGCCTTCCGTGTGAGACGATTTGAGTCACCTTACTGCCCTAGGACGACCTCGTATAAATTCGAGTCCATCTGCTAGGTGTTTTTGGATGAGTTTCGTGGACAAATTAACTGAAATAATTTTTTTAACGTATTTTATATTTATAATTATTTTGTGCCCCACAATTAAAAAAAATCTAGATTTGGCATCAATTTAGTTCGAATAGCATCATCTTTTGGCATGTACTCCGTTATCTTAAGTATTTGAGCTTGATCAAACCTTAGCCTAATCAACTAATATACGAATTACAAGTCTTAATTTGGTGTAAATCAATTAACTTTTTACATAATTTAAAGTCTTGGGAAGCTCTCGTGCATTTTGACCCAATACAAAAATGCCTAACTTGCAACAGAAATAATCACAAAAACTATAGAAAAAAAATGTCAAAGTACGTAGGCATACAAACAAAATCAAATCACCCCTCCAATTACATCACTTTAATTAAATTCATTTGTTTTCCCTAAAAAATCTCATTTAATTTGATCAAAGTTACAATAAGTTTTATTTACTTAATATACTTCTCGCTTTATGTGCAAAATTTTATTTTATTTTTGAAAAATCTTATTTACTTTTGCAAATTTATATAATTAACTATTGCAAATTTATATAATTAACTAATCATTGAGTTTTATTATTAACAAATTAGTTACAAAATTATAGCTTTTCCAAAACTAATATCCGGGTCTCAAAAAAAAAAAAACTATTATCCGAAATAAATGAAAAATTGAACTTACTATTTGACTGAGTACTTTTGTCTTTTTCTTTGGCAGGCATTATTAACTAATTAGTTACAAAATTAAAGCTTTTCAAAAACAAACATCCGAAGAAAAAGAAAAGTTTGACCGAGTAGTTTTTTCTTTTATATTTTATATTTTACATCTTTTATCTTTTACTATATATTCTATAAATGAAACTCTTCTTTCTCACTTTTGTACCTTACTTCAGATCTAATCTCTCTTTCTTCACATTAAATCTCACCGCCGATTAAGGATGATGGCCAGAAGAGCTGTTGTTTCTGCAATTGATCTCATTCATCGAAGAGGATTTCTCAATCCATGGTCGCAGCATCAATCGGGTATTCTCTCTCCTCTGTTCTCTCTCTTCTCTTCCGAGGCTTTTCAACCTAAGCGGTCTAGAATCGATTTCAGTTGTGTTAAAGAAGTAGACGATGTTATTCAATTGTTTCAAAAAATAAAGAGTATGCGGCAAGAGCCTTCTGTTCGCATGTATAACAATCTTTTGAGTGTTACTGCAAAGATTGAGCAGTATGGTTTTGCCCTTTATGTGTTCGATGAAATGCTTAGGATGGGTGTCCCAGTTAATAATTACACAAGGAATATTGCTGTCAACTGTTGTTGTCTCTTGAAAGATATATACTCAGCTTTTTCTATAATGGGATTCTTTCTCAAGAGAGGTTACGAACCAAATGTAGTGACTCTCAGCACTCTCATAAAAGGGTTATTCTTAGTTAATAAGGAGGTTGAAGCCGTGAAACTGTTCGAAAAGATTTTGGATTTAAAACTTTGCGAGCCAGATGGTATTATGATTCTGCATGTGACTGATGGGCTATGCAAAGCTGGACAGGTCGTTGAAGCCCATGATTGGCTTCATAGATTAGAAAGTAGTGGATGGAGTCCCGATGTATACGCTTACAATGCACTAATTGATGGATTTTGCAAGAGTGGAATGGTGGACAATGCCTTCAAGGTTCTATCCAAAATGGTTGGGAATGGTATTTTACCTGACGTTGTCACTTATAGTTCCATTATTAATGCATACTGTAAGGAAGAAAAGATGGAAGAGGCTGAGAATATGTTGGAAATTATGATGCAACAACATATTTGTCCTAATGTCTTCACTTATTCTTCGCTTATTAAAGGGCTGTGCCTGAAGGGTGAAATCGAAAGAGCGAAACAGTTACTTGATTCCATGGTAGAGAGAGGCCTTAAACCCAATATTATTAACTATAGCACCTTGCTAAATGGATATTCCAAGAAAGGAAGCTTGGTTGAAGCATGGCTTATTTTTCTTGAAATTCGCGATAAAGGTCTCAAGCATAATGTGCAAACTTATAGTACATTATTGGATGGGTTGTTGAAGCGTGGGATGGTTGATGAAGCTCTGCTTCTGCTGTCCGAGATGGTGGAGAAGGGTATCTCGCCTAATGTTGTCACATGCAGCATATTGATAGATGGATATTGCTCGCTTGGCGAGATGGTTAGAGCTAGACAGCTCTTCGATTCAATGCCAAAGAGGGGAATCAAGCACAATATATTCACCTATTGTATCTTGATTAAGGGATACTGCAAGGCGGGAAACCTTGATGAAGGGTGGCGTTTCTTCGATGAAATCTCGCGTGTAGGTCTCAAACACTCGACCGTGTCATACACCACGATGATGCATGGGCTAATATGCCTAAGTAGTTTTTCAGATGGGTGGAAGCTTTTCCAAGATATGGAAGCTCAGAATCTACATCCGAATCTCTACACCTACACCATCTTATTGGACGGCTTGTGTAGGATCCGTCGGATTAATGAGGCGTTGACATTTTTTAGGTTGATGGAGGCGAAAGGCATGAATCCTGATATCGTAACGTACGGTGCTCTGATCAACGGCTTGTGCAAAGGCCGAAGACTTGATGAAGCTATAAGGCTCTTCAACCATCTCCCTTCCAAGGGTTTAAATCCGAACGTACAAATCTACAACATGATGCTCGACTCCCTCTACCATGAAGGGCGCGAAGGGGAGGCTAGGAGGTTGATGGAGGAGATGGACAGGAGCGGCTGCGCGCCTGATGGCGTGACGTTCAACATTATTGTGTGGAATCTGGTGAAGAGCAAAAGGGTGCATGAGGCGATTCCTTTCTTAGAGGAGATGTGCAGGAGAGGATTCGTGGTTAATTCCGAGATCATTTATGCTTTGCGTGATGAACTAAGAATTAGAGAAGGTAAAGATGAGAAATTGCAAGAGATTGTTAAGAAAGTTTGTGCTCAAAATTGAGAGAGGTCTGCAATCTACTCTCAGCTTTTCTCTTGTCTCTAACGCTTGGATTATTCAAGGGTTGTGTACGTTTACAAGGTAATTTTACTTTTGGCGTTGTAAATTCAAATGCTTTTGTACGTTTACAAAAAAAGTGTTGTAGATGTTTACATTCGCTGCTAGTAATTTTGCTTTTGGCATTGGAATTTTTCTTGGAGATGTCTACGACTCGAATTGACTTTTAAATCTTGACAAATTGTGCAAATCATATAATATCCTTTCGTTGTACACACATTTAAAGTGAATTTCCTTTACAGTGTGTCTAAATTTTTTACAGGGAAGCTGAGACTGCGAAGAAGCCTTTGTGTAAGGGCTACATTGGTGTCCCACGGAAACTCAGCCGGGAGCACAGGGACGTCAAGCTGGCTCAGATATGCGGCACCATCGCCTCAGGCTCAGATGAGAAGCGCCACGAAACTTCTCGGTAAGGAAAGCGATGCTGCTCTTGCAGTTCGTCTCCGTGGTTTTCATATTGTAGGGAGAATTGTGTTATTGCAGCACTCAGGACGATGTCTCATTTAAATCTTTTATTTTTTTCATTTCTTATTTAATTTGATATATAATATGTAAACAATAGATTTTAAAATAAGCAAGTTATATTAATTTAAAGTTATAATACATAAAATATTTTATTATTATTATTTTCCTTGAAAATGTAATGCTATTTTACTTGAAATTTGAACCGTATTTCAGTTTTTTAAAATTATCAAATTATGTATTTTATTTACTTTAACGAACATTAATTCAATAATTTCATTTAATTAATTGAATATTAATTGGTTTTAAATTATAAATTACAATAATATGTACGCAAGCTTTCTCAAATTTTCATGCAATCAATTGATTATTAATTAATTCTTCAAATTGTATATTAAAAAATGTACGTACATGTACTTTCTCGGTTTTGGGGCTCTGATGAGAAATGAAAATATGGTGTGAAGTCCGGTTATGTCTGTGTGCTATTAATTACTAGTTTCAAAAAATAAAGAGTATGCGGCCAGAGCCTTATGTTCGCCTCTACAGCAAACTCATGTGTGTTAGTGTAAAGATTGAGCAGTATTATTTTGCCCTTTATGTGTTCGATGAAATGCTTAGTGTAGAGAATATTGTTGTCAACTGTTGTTGTCTCTTGAAAGATATATACTCTGCTTTTGTTGTAATGGGATTCTTTCTCAAGAGAGGTTACAAACCAGATGTCGTGACTTTTAGCACTCTCATAAAAGGGATATTCTTAGTTAATTAGGAGGCTGAAGCCGTGAAACTGCTCGAAAAGATTTTGGATTTAAAACTTTGTGAGCCTAGATGTGATGTTTATACCCTGCTTTTCAAAAAAAAAGAAAACAATTAAAAATAAGGTAAAAGTAGGCATAAAAGTAAATACATATAAGAATATTCAAATCCCAATTCTAGATTATATATATACTTTCTGCTTCTACAAATTCATATGAAATCTCACATTTCTTGTCATAAAAGAGCAAAAATCTCTCTACAATTGCAAACAAAGTTTTGTCCAAGAAAATGAAGACAAAAATCTTGGGTATTTCTGCATGTTTTTTGATCGTGGTATTGGATGTCATTGCGATGGTTCTTGCAATGAAGGCCAAGGAAGCTCAAAACCATGTAATTTTTTTAAAGAAAAATTCCATATTACATATTTTTTTTATACATGTCTAGTTGAGTTTTGTTTTATTTTATTTATATATATTTATTTTCCAATCTTTGGTGTCATATTTCATATTTCACTCATCAGGTCAAGCATATGAGGATGTGGATATTCGAGTGTAAAGGGCGAAGCCACGATGCGTTCGTGTTAGGCGTGGCTGCGGTCGTGCTTCTTAGCGCGGGTCATATTCTTGTGAATTTGCTAGGGTTGTTGGGCGCCACCGGGCGAGATGAGTCGCAGAAACCTTCACCGCCGAGCAAGAAGTTCTCCAAGGCGTTCTTTCTTTTGATATGGTATTAAAAAAACATCTTTCAATTCCAATTTTTTGATGCACCTTTCGTCGTCCGTTTTGAACCTTGTAGCTTGACTTTTGAGTCGCATCTTTCGTGCATTTTTGAATAAATCTTTAAGAAATAAATATTTGAAATAAGCGGATTCCCTTTTTTTTTTTTTGGCACCCCTCGTCTGTTTTGAACCTTGTATCTTGATTTTTGAGTCGCACACCCTTCGTGCAATTTTTGAATAAATCTTTAAGAAAGAAAATATTTCAAATAAGTCATCATCTCTCAATTCCTTTTTTTTTCCTTTGCATTGTATCTCGATTTTTGAGTTGCACCCTTCATGCATTTTGAAAAAATCTTTAAGAAATAAATTATTCGAATTCCGATTCGTTTTTTTTTTTTATTTCTTTTGCATCCCTCGTTCGTTCTGAATCTTCTGTCTTGACTTTTTAGTCGCACCCTTTGTGCTTTTTCAAATAAATCTTTAAGAAAATATTCTAATCGATTCGTTTTTTTTTTTTTTTGTTTCTTTTGCACCCCTCGTCCGTTCTGAACCTTGTATCTTGATTTTTGAGTTGCACCCTTCGCATAATTTTGAATAAATCTTAAGTAGGAAAAATATTCTAAATAGATAGGATCATGTATGTTCAAATCATTAAAGAACTAAGTTGGCCTTCTCTCTCCCTCTAGGATCTTCTATGTGGTTGGTGTGACAATGTTGGTGATTGGGACAAGATCAAATGAAAAGAAAGGAATATCATGTGGCTTCACATACCACAACTTTCTACCCAAAGGAGGCATTCTCTGCGTGGTTCATGCCATCTTATCTCTTGCATATTATGTTACTTCTTCTGCTCCCCTCTACACGTCCACTTAAACTGGTTTTGACTATTGCGAATACGACAAATTCTTCTGTATGATCGTCTGCACGGTGTGGACAATCGTATAAGAGACCTCCTCATCGTGAATTTGGATTTTTCCTTGTTAAGAAAAAATTAATTGTATACTACTAAATAGGAGTTTCATAGTTGTATGTTTTTCAGTTCTCTTAAGTCCTTTTGATCGCTGTAGTAACATAATTTTCAATTAATACGAAGTCAAGTGGAATATGTAAAAGTAGAATGTTTGAATTAATTGAATTGTCATCCAATTGAATCGGATGGATCTTTTTATTCTTACTAGGTTATTATTAAATTATAATATGAACTTTAACGTGATTTACAAATATTACAAATATTATTTGTATTTATATCCGTTATTTGCTTAGTAGACCCAATAAAAATGTTCAATATCATAAATATAATCTCTACACATTAATTTCAATCGGCGTTTTTAGCCTAAATTTACAAATATTATAAATATAGTAAGAACTTATATATGTTATTACTTTGTAGTCGATCCAAAAATTTAATATTATAAATATAAATAGTAAGACGAAATTTTTTACTTGAACTATTAAGTAAACAACAAATATAAATACATATTATATATGTAATATTTTAAATTTTGAGCTAATTTGAATTATAAATAAAATCACCATGTGGTAAAAACTCAAAACTCAGATTATAATTTAAGAATAATTCATTACTTATTAATTAATATTGAGACGGATCTATGTGTTCTAGTGTGGGGGCACGCATGCCCCCGTAATTTTTTTAAGTAATTATATACAGATTTATATATATATATATATATATATATATATATTTATATATATATATATATATATTTAAATAAAATATATAATAAGTAACTTTTTAAACTCTCAATTCGCAATACATTAGTTCCACTTACCCATTTCTATTTGTTTTGCAAACAAACTTCACTTCACTTTTTTGAATTATTATATCTTGTTTATCTATAAATTGTATTTTTATTCTAATTTTTAACTATAATGTACATTTATTCAACTTTTTTGTATTAACATTATCCCTACAAATTATACACTTATTTTACAATTCTATTTACATTTGAGGACAAGCAAGGAATTAAGTGTGGGGGGTTGTTTACCTCGTTTTTGGGTAGCATTTGTGAGTCTTTTTGTTGTGCATTCGAGCATGTTTCGTGTCTTTTTGCACTATTCTTCACTTGCTCGATGTTATTTGGTGGTGTTATTGTTGTGTGCAGGAATCGGGAGTAATCGAACTATTTGGCATCGTTTTGGGACTTTTTGGCCCATTCAGCGAAAGGGACCCACGGCGGCGCCGTCTCACGGCGGCCGCTGCCCCACGGCGCGCGCCGTGTGCGTTTGTGGAAGGCCAACGAAGGGCGCCGCCGTCCCACGGCGGCCGCCGTCCTTGTGCGTTTTCGGCAGTTACGTTTTTCCATTTAAAAGCCGAATTTTAGGGTTTTGGAGCACACTCCCGCTTCCCATAGCCTCCTAGCCGATTTTCCACCTTTCTACCCTAGTTTTGAGAGATTAAAACATGTTCTAAACATCTTGGATTGCTTGGGATTGAATTTTAGCTTGGATTATTATTGCTTAGATTGGAGTTTAGCTTGGATTATTGTAAGACGGTTTCTCCCTTTCCATATTGATCTATGGTGATTTCCTTTTGCTCTAGTTGGATGATTGGTGGATTGAGTATTTTAATAGTATAATTATGTTCTTATGTTAATGATCATTGTTGATTAGTCTTAGGATTTCTCATCCTTTGAATTGCCTAGCTTTCCTTCATTTAGTGTTTGCAGTGTTTGTGATTTCAATCGTGTTTGATGCTTAGTGAATACTATATTATTATTGTATGAGATGTTGGAGTTTGTTACATGTGATAGTTGATTGAGGTTGGCGATTTTAGTAGACGATTAGTGTTACAACGTTCATGGTGTCTTATGATAGATTATTTCCATTAGCTTAATGAATATAATGATGATGTCCATTTGTCTTATGCATAATCTCTAGTTGATTCCTTTAAGTTAGTTGTTTCATGTTCTTCAATTGTTGCCTAGATAGTGAGAGAGAGTTACGCCAGACCCAAAATATTGATTAGAGTGTTTAGGATTTACAGTTTTCTTGTGAGTAGCACAGTTAAAGCCCTGTTAAGCCTTCCGTGTGAGACGATTTGAGTCACCTTACTGCCCTAGGACGACCTCGTATAAATTCGAGTCCATCCGCTAGGTGTTTTTGGATGAGTTTCGTGGACAAATTAACTGAAATAATTTTTTTAACGTATTTTATATTTATAATTATTTTGTGCCCCACAATTAAAAAAAATCTAGATTTGGCATCAATTTAGTTCGAATAGCATCATCTTTTGGCATGTACTCCGTTATCTTAAGTATTTGAGCTTGATCAAACCTTAGCCTAATCAACTAATATACGAATTACAAGTCTTAATTTGGTGTAAATCAATTAACTTTTTACATAATTTAAAGTCTTGGGAAGCTCTCGTGCATTTTGACCTAATACAAAAATGCCTAACTTGCAACAGAAATAATCACAAAAACTATAGAAAAAAATGTCAAAGTACGTAGGCATACAAACAAAATCAAATCACCCCTCCAATTACATCACTTTAATTAAATTCATTTGTTTTCCCTAAAAAATCTCATTTAATTTGATCAAAGTTACAATAAGTTTTATTTACTTAATATATTTCTCGCTTTATGTGCAAAATTTTATTTTATTTTTGAAAAATCTTATTTACTTTTGCAAATTTATATAATTAACTATTGCAAATTTATATAATTAACTAATCATTGAGTTTTATTATTAACAAATTAGTTACAAAATTATAGCTTTTCCAAAACTAATATCCGGGTCTCAAAAAAAAAAAAAAACTATTATCCGAAATAAATGAAAAATTGAACTTACTACTGAGTACTTTTGTCTTTTTCTTTGGCAGGCATTATTAACTAATTAGTTACAAAATTAAAGCTTTTCAAAAACAAATATCCGAAGAAAAAGAAAATTTTGACCGAGTAGTTTTTTCTTTTATATTTTATAGTATTTTACATCTTTTATCTTTTACTATATATTCTATAAGTGAAACTCTTCTTTCTCACTTTTGTACCTTACTTCAGATCTAATCTCCCTTTCTTCACATTAAATCTGACCGCCGATTAAGGATGATGGCCAGAAGAGCTGTTGTTTCTGCAATTGATCTCATTCATCGAAGAGGATTTCTCAATCGATGGTCGCAGAAATCGGGTATTCTCTCTCCTCTGTTCTCTCTCTTCTCTTCCGAGGCTTTTCAACCTAAGCGGTCTAGAATCGATTTCAGTTGTGTTAAAGAAGTAGACGATGTTATTCAATTGTTTCAAAAAATAAAGAGTATGCGGCAAGAGCCTTCTGTTCGCATGTATAACAATCTTTTGAGTGTTACTGCAAAGATTGAGCAGTATGGTTTTGCCCTTTATGTGTTCGATGAAATGCTTAGGATGGGTGTCCCAGTTAATAATTACACAAGGAATATTGCTGTCAACTGTTGTTGTCTCTTGAAAGATATATACTCAGCTTTTTCTATAATGGGATTCTTTCTCAAGAGAGGTTACGAACCAAATGTAGTGACTCTCAGCACTCTCATAAAAGGGTTATTCTTAGTTAATAAGGAGGTTGAAGCCGTGAGACTGTTTGAAAAGATTTTGGATTTAAAACTTTGCGAGCCAGATGGTATTATGATTCTGCATGTGACTGATGGGCTATGCAAAGCTGGACAGGTCGTTGAAGCCCATGATTGGCTTCATAGATTAGAAAGTAGTGGATGGAGTCCCGATGTATACGCTTACAATGCACTAATTGATGGATTTTGCAAGAGTGGAATGGTGGACAATGCCTTCAAGGTTCTATCCAAAATGGTTGGGAATGGTATTTTACCTGACGTTGTCACTTATAGTTCCATTATTAATGCATACTGTAAGGAAGAAAAGATGGAAGAGGCTGAGAATATGTTGGAAATTATGATGCAACAACATATTTGTCCTAATGTCTTCACTTATTCTTCGCTTATTGAAGGGCTGTGCCTGAAGGGTGAAATCGAAAGAGCGAAACAGTTACTTGATTCCATGGTAGAGAGAGGCCTTAAACCCAATATTATTAACTATAGCACCTTGCTAAATGGATATTCCAAGAAAGGAAGCTTGGTTGAAGCATGGCTTATTTTTCTTGAAATTCGCGATAAAGGTCTCAAGCATAATGTGCAAACTTATAGTACATTATTGGATGGGTTGTTGAAGCGTGGGATGGTTGATGAAGCTCTGCTTCTGCTGTCCGAGATGGTGGAGAAGGGTATCTCGCCTAATGTTGTCACATGCAGCATATTGATAGATGGATATTGCTCGCTTGGCGAGATGGTTAGAGCTAGACAGCTCTTCGATTCAATGCCAAAGAGGGGAATCAAGCACAATATATTCACCTATTGTATCTTGATTAAGGGATACTGCAAGGCGGGAAACCTTGATGAAGGGTGGCGTTTCTTCGATGAAATCTCGCGTGTAGGTCTCAAACACTCGACCGTGTCATACACCACGATGATGCATGGGCTAATATGCCTAAGTAGTTTTTCAGATGGGTGGAAGCTTTTCCAAGATATGGAAGCTCAGAATCTACATCCGAATCTCTACACCTACACCATCTTATTGGACGGCTTGTGTAGGATCCGTCGGATTAATGAGGCGTTGACATTTTTTAGGTTGATGGAGGCGAAAGGCATGAATCCTGATATCGTAACGTACGGTGCTCTGATCAACGGCTTGTGCAAAGGCCGAAGACTTGATGAAGCTATAAGGCTCTTCAACCATCTCCCTTCCAAGGGTTTAAATCCGAACGTACAAATCTACAACATGATGCTCGACTCCCTCTACCATGAAGGGGAGGCTAGGAGGTTGATGGAGGAGATGGACAGGAGCGGCTGCGCGCCTGATGGCGTGACGTTCAACATTATTGTGTGGAATCTGGTGAAGAGCAAAAGGGTGCATGAGGCGATTCCTTTCTTAGAGGAGATGTGCAGGAGAGGATTCGTGGTTAATTCCGAGATCATTTATGCTTTGCGTGATGAACTAAGAATTAGAGAAGGTAAAGATGAGAAATTGCAAGAGATTGTTAAGAAAGTTTGTGCTCAAAATTGAGAGAGGTCTGCAATCTACTCTCAGCTTTTCTCTTGTCTCTAACGCTTGGATTATTCAAGGGTTGTGTACGTTTACAAGGTAATTTTACTTTTGGCATTGTAAATGCAAATGCTTTTGTACGTTTACAAAAAAAGTGTTGTAGATGTTTACATTCGCTGCTAGTAATTTTGCTTTTGGCATTGGAATTTTTCTTGGAGATGTCTACGACTCGAATTGACTTTTAAATCTTGACAAATTGTGCAAATCATATAATATCCTTTCGTTGTACACACATTTAAAGTGAATTTCCTTTACAGTGTGTCTAAATTTTTTACAGGGAATCTGAGACTGCGAAGAAGCCTTTGTGTAAGGGCTACATTGGTGTCCCACGGAAACTCAGCCGGGAGCACAGGGACGTCAAGCTGGCTCAGATATGCGGCACCATCGCCTCAGGCTCAGATGAGAAGCGCCACGAAACTTCTCGGTAAGGAAAGCGATGCTGCTCTTGCAGTTCGTCTCCGTGGTTTTCATATTGTAGGGAGAATTGTGTTATTGCAGCACTCAGGACGATGTCTCATTTAAATCTTTTATTTTTTTCATTTCTTATTTAATTTGATATATAATATGTAAACAATAGATTTTAAAATAAGCAAGTTATATTAATTTAAAGTTATAATACATAAAATATTTTATTATTATTATTTTCCTTGAAAATGTAATGCTATTTTACTTGAAATTTGAACCGTATTTCAGTTTTTTAAAATTATCAAATTATGTATTTTATTTACTTTAACGAACATTAATTCAATAATTTCATTTAATTAATTGAATATTAATTGGTTTTAAATTATAAATTACAATAATATGTACGCAAGCTTTCTCAAATTCTCATGCAATCAATTGATTATTAATTAATTCTTCAAATTGTATATTAAAAAATGTATGTACTTTCTCGGTTTTGGGGCTCTGATGAGAAATGAAAATATGGTGTGAAGTCCGGTTATGTCTGTGTGCTATTAATTACTAGTTTCAAAAAATAAAGAGTATGCGGCCAGAGCCTTATGTTCGCCTCTACAGCAAACTCATGTGTGTTAGTGTAAAGATTGAGCAGTATTATTTTGCCCTTTATGTGTTCGATGAAATGCTTAGTGTAGAGAATATTGTTGTCAACTGTTGTTGTCTCTTGAAAGATATATACTCTGCTTTTGTTGTAATGGGATTCTTTCTCAAGAGAGGTTACAAACCACATGTCGTGTAATGACCCGACTTTTTATTAAGGATTATATACTTTTAATTACTGATTTAAGGATTGATTATGGTAATTAGAGTTCAGCATCCATTAATAAAATACGAACTTATATGAATTTGATAATTTATATATGTGATGATTTATTTTTTTATTTTCAATAGATGATGCACTCAAAATATATTTTGAGTCCATTAATTTATTGTGGAGAATTTAACACTGAAGTGTTAAATATGAATCTTTTATCGATTGTTTACTTAAGCCCATGAGTAATTTAATTTATGTTAGAAGCAAGCTCAAATGGATTTTATGCTTCAATAAGAATTAGGCTTATATGTCTTAATGTATTTAAATGAGTTTGAAACCATATAATTAATACATTAATCTCTTAGATATTTTATTACATATATAATCCTAAGCATGCTGAATCCTAAGCATGCTGAAGAATTTTGAGCGCATGCTGAAGAAATTCTTCAGTCATACATACTGGCTGAAAATGTTCATACCTGTAAGTTGAAAAAAATTCCACAATCCTCATCCATCCAAACCACCCCATTTTTCTTTAAAACCACAGCCACTTTCACCATTCTCACACCACCATTTTCAACTACTGCAGCCCAATTTCACAGCCAATTTTAAGGTAATGCAACAAAGAAATTTCTGCATCTTTCCATTCTCTTCCCAAATTGATTCCTAATTTTTGTGATATACAATATCTGCAGAGACTATTATCCACCTACTCAAGGTATCATCACTCTCAGGGAACCACCAATTCATACCAATTCATACGGCTGTTCTGATATTTCACAACATGTTTACATATGCACATATGAACTGAAATTTACAGACTAGTTCAGTTTCAAGAAAAGAATTTCAGATTTCAATAAGCATTTACAGTATTTGATTTTTGCTCAAAATCCTATGCTATTTTGTGAACTGAATTGTGGCTTGAACCTACTGTGTGTGTGAGTCAAGGTCAGGGGACGGCAGCCGCGGTGGCTGCCGGCGGTCGACGGTCGGCGACGGAGCCGAGGTGGTCTCCGATCTGCCAAAGAGGGAAAAAGAGATGAGTATTTCAGATTTTTAATTTAGAAAATGGAAAAAGGGGGAAAATAGAAAAGGAAGAAATTAGGGTTTACCTTAGGCTGCCCGTCGATCCAGAGAGAAAGGCGAGGGAGTCGAGGGTGGCGACACCTGGTGGCTGGTCGCGGTGGCCGAAGGAGAAGAGGGGAGGGGTGAATTTTCGATCTGGACTTTGGGGGCTGAGAGAGAGCGGTCGTGGTTTGGGGTCTGGGTTCTGAAACGGCACGGCGGCTTACCGCTGTCAGTTCGCCGGAGGGAGATGGCGGCCGGGGCGGTGCAGGCGGCTGCGGGCGCTCTTCGGGGTGGCGCTATACCCGCTGAACCGGTCGCAGATGGTGGAGCTCGGGGCGTTATAGGGGCGCCGGGTTTCGGTGAGTGAAGGGAGAGCCGAGGGTGGCGCGGCCTATCGCCGCTGCTCCTCAGGCGAATTCCGTGGCGGAGATGGCCGGAATCGAGCGAGAGAGAGAGATGATGAACAGTGTTCTTTTCTTGATAATTGAGAGAGAGAGAGAGAGTGTTCTTTATTGATAATTGAGAGAGAGAGAGAGTGTCTGCTTTAATAAAAAAAAGAAAGGGAGAGAACCGATAATTTAGAGAGAGAGAGGAGAATTGTCGGTAGTGAGAGAACCGAGAGTGAAGACTTATGGGGAGAATTTTTGGACTCTTTTATTGGGCCTAATTCATTTTATTTGTTGGGTCGGGGATTAATTCATTGGGCCATCTTTTTATTTCTAACTGGGCCGAATTTATTTAATGTTCTTGGGCTGGAATTTATTTAATTCTATTGGGCCTGTTTCAGATTTGTTTAGTTCAACCCAGCTGTTAATTCGTCATTTGGGCCGATTAAAGTGTCTATTGGACTAAGATTAATTCTTTCCAGTCCACATTAATTATTACTTGGACTCCTATTATTTATTAATAATGGGTCTCGAATTTATATTACTTGGGCTCCTACAATTTAATTGATTAAGTCCAATGAAATTTATTTATTTAACCCAATAAGAATTATTATTTTAGGCTTCTGTATTAATCCTAATTATTTTAATTAGTGATTAATATTAAAATTTACTAATTATTTTAAGGGTGATGATGGGCTCACTTATTGGGCTTCATGATTTTATTATCTTGGGCCTCAATATGTTTGGGCCTTATTCAAAGAAAAATATGATAGACTTAATTTATCTAATTAATTTGGGCTTATATCTATTTAAATTATTTGAGCTCTTAATTATTAATTTAAATTGAGCTTGATTAATTTAATTATATATTGACCTTTAAATTAATTATTTAAATGGAGTTCTTTATTTCAAGTATTTATAAATGGATTATAAAATGAAATTTTTGAGTTAAACTCTCATTTAAATTAATTCTTTTCAAATGACTTATTAATATGGATTATTTGAAAATGATTAAATGATTTTAAAAATAAGAAAGCATGATCTATGATGATATAATTTATCTATGTAATATTATAGGATTTGTTTTTAAATGACGGAATATTTGACTTGATGACATAAATAGAACGAGTTATGATTAATGCGCATGTTGATGTTCGACTAAATAGTTTCGAACCTAAATGATAGTTATGTGATAATGTTTTGAGTTTAAGGTTTTGACGAGATAAGATTAATAATCCGACCTCATAAGACGAGCTTTAATTCCTTAAATAGGATTAGCATCTCATAATTTAATTAAAGGAATATGAGTCATGCATAATCATTTCACGCATCCTCATTTATTGAGATTTTTCGAGAATTAGAATCTTATTTTATTTTCTCGGATTAAAGGTCAAGCACCAGAGTTAGAGCTAAACCGTGAGTCTGCTATTCAGGTAGGCTTTCTACGTATAAACTAAAATTATATATTAGAATTGTTAAGACTTTATGCTTATGAATTTAAATGATATTGTCAATGCCTAAATGCTTTATGTTTTATTATTAATTGCCTATCTGATGTTAATCGAATTCGGATTCTGGATGGGACCGCAAATCCCTTCGGAATTAGTGTACACCTTGTGATCGTGAGTCATCTAGCGGGTTGGCCGATCATAGTGTCCGTAGAGGGAGGCCTCCCTCTCGGCACGAGTTACTGATATGGTGATTAATGATATAAAATACCTGCGCGGGTTATTGATGAAAGAAATGATATTATGTTTGGTAAATACGAGTCTTTAAAGGAAAACCCTCGTATATTACTACTATTGAAAGGCTTGACAATAAAATATTATGCATGTATGTAAATTTCGGCAAGTGTCCACTAAGTACTTTTGTACTTAGCCCTGCATGTATTTTTAAATGTGCAGGTTGAGCTGTGATCGAGGATGTAGTGTGCAAGCGGAGCTTTTGTCGATCTAGGATGATTACCTCAGAGTAGAGTATATGTCTTCATACATATGCTCAAATTGTTATTCCGCTGCGAACACTGATTATGTTAAGATATTATGTCATTTGTCAAACAATATGTATTATTTAATAATGTACTAAAACCATTGAGTACCCCGTTTTGGGATAATATTATGTACGGTCCCCTTGTGGCCTTCATTGATATCTAGATATTTCGATTGATTTCTTTATACAAGTCGAGTCATCAAGAAAACGAATATGCCCTTTCTAAATCCCGCTCCTAAATTCCCTCCCTTAGTCGCGATTTTCCCGAATTTGCTATCCTTAGCAAGTGCGGTCGTGACAGAATGGTATCAGAGCATTTCTTTTGCTCTGAGTACTACTCATTCCTTCTAAGTTGAGTCTAGATTAAGTAAGTAAATACACTTTGAACTAGTTGACAAAAGCTTGGCACTACATCTCGTCACGCTCAACGGAGGTTATGGTAAGTACTTTCAAGTTTTAATTAAGTTAATTTCTTGAAATGTATGAAGCATGAATAAGTATGACTATGGTATGAATCACAAGAACTTAGAACTGTTAAGTTATATATGCTCACTCTCACGACGGAACATAGAAGAGAACTTAGGGAGATGCCTTAACTTTTTCTTCATGTTACGATGACATCGACAATGACGGTCGAAATAGAGAAAGAAGAATCACACGAAGGGTCGCATGATGAAACCACGAGCATGAAGATTGAGCAGCGTAACGAACGCCAATAGTACGTTGATGGCATGGGCATAGCTTAAATATTCGAGTGTTTTTCTACGATAAGATCTCGAATTAACTTGGCCTTTCGAACTTATTTTGTTGAAACTTTTAGTGCTCGTTGTTAGATTTAAGAAAATATCATCATCACATAACAAGCCCTAAGTTCGGTAAACAACGACACTAGAACTATATGATAGTCGAATTGGTAATCTGTGATTAAGTATTAAGAACCTGTATGGCTTGAGTAAATGCTAGATTTAGATGATGAGGTGTTTTTGCACGTTATGGTTATTGAACCAAACTTGTTTTCCGATTTTAGATATTTAGAACCTTATCGCCTTAAGTTACTTGTCGTGTGCTACTTTTGACGATAGAACTTCCTTTGTTAGATGGCGAGGACTGTTTTCACCCGACGACGACCACTGCCCCCATGGGCTAGTCCAGAGGAGGTCGAGCAGTCCTACCGTACCTATGCTCCATGTCACGGGGATAACCTCGGACAGTTCCTCGCAGGTTTTCACAGACACTGGGTCGAGGCGAGTGCACATGGAGTATCAGGGTATGACGGTATCCAGAGGTTGATCTTACTGTTACCTTCCGAGTGGCAGGGATGGGCTAGGCAGATTTCTGCCCACTACATCTTTCGCCGAGAAGATTACCACGACCTCATGGGAGACTTCCCTAGCTTTATTGCGGAGCTTCAGATCTGTTTCACTTTGTGGGGCCGCGCCCCTCTAGGGCCCTACATCCTTCCGGGAGACTACGTACAAGTGGGGACGCCTATGCCAGCGGAGACACCCGCTACTGCCCCTGAGTCTCCGATGGCCTTGCCACGAGATTCTCCACCACGTGCCTCAGTTCTAGGGCGCCGTGGTAGGCACGATGACGAGACAGGCCCTTCTCGTCCACGGGCTCGTAGGGATTTCCCATCGCCTCCTGACTCAGTGATCCGAACTACTGCCACTCCACCACCACTGATACCTACGATAGACGCAAGGTTTGAGGCTGCCATGGCAGATGTCGACAGGGTCATGGCCAACATGAGAGAGTTTCTAGATAGGGGCAAATACCCTATGCAGGAGGATGACGATACAGCACAGTATGGTACGATGAGAATTACTCGTCCCGAGCCCGTGCCAACTCCAGCTCCGATCAAGCCTCGTGCCACGGCCAGGATCAGCACCAGAGACGATCCGATCCGTGAGATTGTGGACGATATCTTCCGCTCAGCCCAGATCATGCAGGAGACAGGCGAGGGCCAGGGAGAGACTTCGTTGCCCAGCTGGGAGCCGGGCGAGGATGAGGAGGAGGACCCCGAGGAGGATGAGGAGGAGGACCCCGAGGAGGATCCAGAAGAGGACCCCCTGGCGTCACCGAGGAGCAGTCGTACCGCAACTCAGGATTCACAGATTCGATAGTTTTTAGCTTGTGAATGTACTCCGGAAACGATGATTCGTTCCAATGACTATGATTTTATTTATGTTGTTTCTAGCTAGCATTAGTACGGAAATGTTGATCTCTAGGACGTTCCGTGAATAAAAAAACCCTTTTGTGATTGCTTAACTAGTAAGCTGGTACATCATAGGGAGTACTGGATAGACTTTACTTACATTTTGGGTTGACAATGTAAAAGCCCTCGATGAGACAATTTTCCATGAGATATAAATGACCCTAGCATGGGTTTTCTACGACGATCTCGTGTATGTTTTATGTTTCTCTACGGGTTTTATTCTTCACAAGTCAGTTAAGAATGTAGTAACTTTGAATAATGTGACTTGTGTATGCAACGGTTCCTGTTAATATCTTAGTTTTGGAGTTATGATAAGTTAAATTTGACAAACAGTTCTTTATTAATTGCCTTAGAGATTCCTTTATAGAATGTATTAAAAAGGGTGTTTGTAATTTGCAGAATGCCGCCTTGACAAACATGGTTTTCGTACCTCAATTCCACATGATTTGTTGTCATTTCCCTTCATATTTTGATTACTAATATGTGTTTGTATCCCAATTTTGTCCTAACTGTTGAGTTTTGATGCTTGGTGTAGCTTTTGGAGTGATTTCAGGGAAAATCAAAGATTAATTAGAGAGTTTTGAAAACATTAGGTTAAAGCTCATCTCGAGAGGAATCCGTGAGCGCAAACGGCGACCAAATCGGAGTTCGGACGAGGGAGAACGGAGCCGAACAAACGGACTGCGCATAAAGCCCAGGCGCCCGCGGTCCGGGCCGCGGCCACGGGCCCGACCGCGGGCCTCTGTCCAAAATTGCCCAGTAACCCGCGGTCCGGGCCGCGGCCGCGGGCCCGACCGCGGGCCTCTGCTCCAGAGCAGTCCAGAACGTTTTTGACAGGCACCCGCGGTCCGAGCTGCGGCCGCGGCCCATGACCGCGGCCTCCCCTGCTTCCAGCCGCGTTCTCAGCCGCGGTTCATGCCGCGGCCGCGGGGAAGAGGCGGAGATCCGTCTTTTGGTGGGCCCAGACGCGATTTTTGCCCCAAAACTCCATTTTTCCCCTCTTTTCTCATATCTTTCATCTTTCTCACCCATTTTTCCATCTTCCCCAATTCCTCCACACCAAACCCTAGCCTCCATTAATGCTCACACCTACCTTTTGAAGAAGCATTGAAGAAGAGAGAAGATTCAAGAAAGGCCATTAATAGGATTTGTCACTCATTACTCTCTCTTTCATATATGTATTTCTTTGATTTAAGTATGTTGTTTGTGAACATGGTAGGCTAAAATCCCCCATTGGTTTGGGGGTTAGGCTAGTAGATTATGTAAGAGATTGATTATTATGCTTAATATATGTCTTGATTATTTCCTTGTTATTATCTTTTCAAGCCCTAGCTTTAATTCTTGTATGGATTGTTGGCCACTTTCTCTGCATTTCTAATTTGTGATTTGAATCGGGAGAGGATAATCACAATAGATTAGGAGCTTGAAACATATTGACTCAATAAACCGGGAGGTTGAGAGTTGGGTGAGAGTATACCGATCATTTGTGCTCTTGGGAGTTATAGGTTAGAAGTTGACCGGGGACGGCAACTATGACCCGTAATCTACCGTTTTAGTCGTCCGGGAGGGGGCTAGAACTAGTGGGGAGATCACTCTAGATAAATAGGAATATCAAGACTAATATTGAGCTAATTTGAAGTCCATTGCTAATCCATCGATGCCTAATCCCTAAACCACCTTCATCACTTAATTAATCCACTTTGTTTGATTGTTCTTATTTTGTCTTTGAATTTGTTAGTTAATCAAATCATTCACCTCCTTGTTTAGTTTAAATAGCTCTAGCATAATGACTTAAGGTAATCACTAGAATTTGACTACTAATCCTTGTGGAATACGACCTTGCTTCCCTATATTGCAACTACACCGTGCACTTGCGGCGTAGCGAAAATAATAGCGAACAAGTTTTTGGCGCCGTTGCCGGGGATTAGTTTAGTTTCTTTGCTTGTGATATTTTGCTTCATTGTGCTTAACTACTTTAGACATTTTACTTGCTTTAATTTTTGTTTTCTATTTTAAGATTGTGATTTGACTCTTTGTTCTTGTTGGTTGATAGGTAGTGTATGAATACAAGGTCTAAAGGTGCACCTCTTATACCTATAGACCTTGAGGTTGAAGCTTTTTGCCGACACAACAAAGCAAGAACAAGAAGAGATAGAGAGTTGGAGGAAGCTATGGCGGAAAATTTCGATTTAATCCGTCAACTCCAAAGGCAATTGGAGGACATGCAAGGGCAAATCAATGAGCAAGAGGCTCAAAGGAATGCACCACCACCACCACCTATTAGCAATATGTTCCAACCCGTGGTCCAACAAGTGGGAGTGCATGCCCCGAGAATCAATGCCAATAATTTTGAGCTCAAGCCGGCCCTCATCAACATGGTGCAACAAAATCAATTCGCCGGTCTTTCTCAAGATGACCCGAATGGACATCTCGGCAATTTCTTGGAGATATGCGATACTATCAAGATAAATGGAGTTCCGGAGGATGCCATTCGACTCCGACTCTTTCCCTTCTCATTAAGGGGCATGGCCAAGACATGGTATCAATCTTTAGAGATTGGTTCCATCACTACATGGGAAAAAATGGCTCAAAGGTTCCTTATCAAGTTCTTCCCTCCAAGTAAGACAATGAAGATGAAGAAGGACATTGTCCAATTTCATCAATTCGATGGAGAGACCTTCTATGAAGCTTGGGAGAGATTCAAAGAGATGATAAGGAAGTGTCCCAACCATGGTTTGGATCAAAACACCATTATTTGCTCATTCTATACCGGGTGTAGTGGTGAGATGCAAAGAGACATGAATGCATCGGCCAATGGAGCATTGTTGGAGAAGAGCCACGAGGAGGCCACCCACATCATAGAGAACTTGGCCGCCAATAGCTACCAATTTCCGGGGGAGAGGACTATTTTGAAGAAGGTGGCGGCTACAACAAGCTCGGATCCGATAGCTCTTTTGACAGCTCAATTGACCGCCATGAATAACAAGATTGATGCTATGTCAATATCAAGGGTAGAGCCCGTGGTTGAAGAACAAACTAGCTTCGAGGATGTGAACTACATCAACAACAACAACAACCGAGGCCAAGGGAATTTCCGGCCTTCACATCAAGGTGGTTATCAAGGCCAAGGGCAAGGGCAATACAATCAAGGATTTCAAACAAATCGCCACCCAAATCTTGCCTATGGTAATCCCAATAACTTCTTGCAACCACCGCCCGGATTTGCGGTGAGTGATGGCATGATCAAGGAAGAGAAGAAGCTCAACCTTGAAGAGATCTTAATGAAATTCATGACGGCCACTCAAGCCCACATGACAAGAACCGACGAAAGGTTAGAGGCTCAAGCAACCCAATTGAAAATGCTTGAGATGAAAGTGGGACAAATTGCTGAATCCTTAAGCAACCAACATCAAAAGGGGCAATTTCCGAGTAACACCGTTGTGAATCCAAAAGAACATTGCAAGGCTATCACTATAAGAAGTGGGAAGATACTTGAAGAGTCCAAGATACCTCCGAAAGTCAAGAACAATGATGAGAACATTTCCTCAAAAATGCAAGGCGATAAGGAGAAGGAGAAAGATGTGTACAAGGCACCACCACCTTATTGCCCACCAATTCCATTCCCTCAAAGACTTCAAAAGAAAAATGTGGAGAGTGAGTTCTCTAAATTCCTTGAGATCTTTCGGAAGGTACACATCAACATCCCCCTTGTTGAAGCTTTGCAACAAATGCCCAAGTATGCAAAATTTCTCAAGGAAGTTCTATCCAAGAAGAAGAAATTAGAAGAATTTGAGACGGTCAACCTCACCGAAGAATGTTGTGCCATTCTTCAAAAGAAGCTACCCATCAAGATCAAGGATCCCGGGAGCTTTACTATCCCATGTGATGTTGGAAATGGTCGTTTTGGAAAGGCCTTGTGTGATTTGGGAGCAAGCATAAATTTGATGCCTCTCTCCATCTTCAACAAGCTTGAAATAGGAACCATTAAGCCAACCACGATTGCTTTGCAAATGGCGGACCGTTCCGTTTCATATCCAAAAGGGATAGTGGAGGATGTCTTGGTGAGGGTTGACAAATTCATTTTTCCGGTGGATTTTGTGGTGTTGGATATGGTTGAGGACAAGGATGTACCTTTGATCCTTGGACGTCCATTCTTGGCGACGGGGAGGGCCCTAATTGATGTTGCAAAGGGCAAGCTCACATTGAGAGTGAATGATGAGAGTGTTACCTTCTCAATCCACAAAGCTCCCAAGCACAAAGATGGGGAAGAAAGAATGAGAGTGGAGGAATGCAAATTGATGCAAGTGATTGAACCTTGCATCAACATGAAAGAAAAATTGAAGAAAGAAAAGGGAGAGGAGAAATCTCCAAGCTTGGAGTTGAAGCTTCTCCCCACACACTTGAAGTATGCATTCTTTGGTGAGAATGAGATACATCCAATGGGGCAAGACCGTGTACTCCAACTCAATGAGTTAGATGAGTATCACACATTTGAGAAGTTAAGCCTCTACAAGGAGAGGACAACAAGTGCTAATGACGAGATGATGCACAAACGGGAGTTTGCACTTGATGATGAAGTCCTTCTCCTCACCTTCCGTCAATCACTACCTCCGGAAAAGCCAAGATCAAAATGGTCGGGTCCTTTCAAAATCAACAAGGTTTTCAATAATGGAGCAATTGAATTGAGAAAGAAGGATGGAAGAACCTTTGTGGTTGAGAAGGAAAGAATCAAGGTGTATTTGCCCTTGAAACCAAAAGTTGAAGTGTTCGTTGGCACCATCCCCGAGCCATGACACCATCGTGAAGACGTCTAGCTCATGACGTTAAACTAAGCGCTAGTTGGGAGGCACCCCAACAAGGTACCCTTTAATTTTTGTATGGTTTATTTTTTTTTTATATGTTAGTTTTTTTTGTGAGTCCGAGACAATTTCTCCTTCTCTTTTCTTCCAAACTCATTTTCACTTTGTGTGAAATAAGTTTGGGGGGAGGGGAGAGATGGATTAGTTGTCTCATCTATCTTAAGCTTTACTTGTTTTTGTTTGTTTTAGTATTGTTGTCTTGTTTTTGTTATTGTTGAATAAATGAAAGCTTGAGAGTTAGTTGGGTTGATATTTTTGTTTTTGTTTTGCTTGGGATAATTGTATCAAACTTTGTGATGTTGATTGAATGTCATTGGGCTTATGATATGAATTGTTTCTTGGAAAAATTGTGTGTATCACTTGTGGATTATGCATGAAAAGTTTGAACTTGTGACAAGTGAGTTAAATGTTTTGCCTCCAAGAACTTGATAATGAGCTTGTAAGATTTGAGCCATTGATTGTCATATTATCACAATCTCATTTTGTTCTTGAGTGTAAATCAATTGAGCATGTATGTTGGTCTCTAGAACTTGCCATGAGTCCTCTCTTGAAAATAAAAGTAGATGTGTTGTTAATATTGAAGTGATTTAAGGCCATCCTTGTTAGCCACTTGACTTAAATTGTGTCCAAATTCTCATATGATCCTAGTTTACCCTCTTTGTGCCTTGTAGCATTTCTTTGAATTAACCAATGATGGGTAGAACTTAGATTGTTAGTGGTTACTTTGATGAAAATGTTTGGGAAATGATTGAAATTGCTTATCAAGCTTTGATTGAGTGAAAATCACTAGTCCCCTATGAGCTTAAAAAGAAAAAGAAAAAAAAAAGAAAAAAAAAATGAAAATGAATGTGAATAAAAGAGCATAAAGGGGAGTGATTTGCCTTTTGAATCATATCATGATAAGTATCACTAAGGGTGAAAAGAAGAAATGTGGGGATATTGGTTTTTGATTGATTAAAAAAGAGAAATGGTGAATTTGACTTGTTCATTGTGATTGTTAGATTGTGGAATATGAGTCATTTGCCTAAAAACACCTCACCTCACCAAAGAGCCCTCATTACAACCTTATGAAAGCCCTTGTTGATCATTATTTATAACACATTGAAGTATAGAGAGTTAGGATAAATGGCAAGCCTATGGTAGATTGCATACATGGTTCAATTTGAGTGCAAACACGTCCAATCTAAACACTTGAGAGTTGAGTGCACCATTGAAACATTCACCTTGTGAGGATTCAAACTTGGATGCTATAATGTTGAACTCACTATCACTTGTGACTTCTTAGAATGCATTTTACTTGTGATACACTTTTGAAAGATTTTTGAAATTGTTGAAGCCTTGAAATGACATCAATTCATGCTCACATGTTTGTTTACTTTTATTTCTAGTCTTTTTGTCGTTTGGGGACAAACAACGCCTTAAGTTTGGGGGGTTGACAAACATGGTTTTCGTACCTCAATTCCACATGATTTGTTGTCATTTCCCTTCATATTTTGATTACTAATATGTGTTTGTATCCCAATTTTGTCCTAACTGTTGAGTTTTGATGCTTGGTGTAGCTTTTGGAGTGATTTCAGGGAAAATCAAAGATTAATTAGAGAGTTTTGAAAACATTAGGTTAAAGCTCATCTCGAGAGGAATCCGTGAGCGCAAACGGCGACCAAATCGGAGTTCGGACGAGGGAGAACGGAGCCGAACAAACGGACTGCGCATAAAGCCCAGGCGCCCGCGGTCCGGGCCGCGGCCACGGGCCCGACCGCGGGCCTCTGTCCAAAATTGCCCAGTAACCCGCGGTCCGGGCCGCGGCCGCGGGCCCGACCGCGGGCCTCTGCTCCAGAGCAGTCCAGAACGTTTTTGACAGGCACCCGCGGTCCGAGCTGCGGCCGCGGCCCATGACCGCGGCCTCCCCTGCTTCCAGCCGCGTTCTCAGCCGCGGTTCATGCCGCGGCCGCGGGGAAGAGGCGGAGATCCGTCTTTTGGTGGGCCCAGACGCGATTTTTGCCCCAAAACTCCATTTTTCCCCTCTTTTCTCATATCTTTCATCTTTCTCACCCATTTTTCCATCTTCCCCAATTCCTCCACACCAAACCCTAGCCTCCATTAATGCTCACACCTACCTTTTGAAGAAGCATTGAAGAAGAGAGAAGATTCAAGAAAGGCCATTAATAGGATTTGTCACTCATTACTCTCTCTTTCATATATGTATTTCTTTGATTTAAGTATGTTGTTTGTGAACATGGTAGGCTAAAATCCCCCATTGGTTTGGGGGTTAGGCTAGTAGATTATGTAAGAGATTGATTATTATGCTTAATATATGTCTTGATTATTTCCTTGTTATTATCTTTTCAAGCCCTAGCTTTAATTCTTGTATGGATTGTTGGCCACTTTCTCTGCATTTCTAATTTGTGATTTGAATCGGGAGAGGATAATCACAATAGATTAGGAGCTTGAAACATATTGACTCAATAAACCGGGAGGTTGAGAGTTGGGTGAGAGTATACCGATCATTTGTGCTCTTGGGAGTTATAGGTTAGAAGTTGACCGGGGACGGCAACTATGACCCGTAATCTACCGTTTTAGTCGTCCGGGAGGGGGCTAGAACTAGTGGGGAGATCACTCTAGATAAATAGGAATATCAAGACTAATATTGAGCTAATTTGAAGTCCATTGCTAATCCATCGATGCCTAATCCCTAAACCACCTTCATCACTTAATTAATCCACTTTGTTTGATTGTTCTTATTTTGTCTTTGAATTTGTTAGTTAATCAAATCATTCACCTCCTTGTTTAGTTTAAATAGCTCTAGCATAATGACTTAAGGTAATCACTAGAATTTGACTACTAATCCTTGTGGAATACGACCTTGCTTCCCTATATTGCAACTACACCGTGCACTTGCGGCGTAGCGAAAATAATAGCGAACACGCCTAAACGAGGTCGCCCCCCTAGGAGAAACGTTAACAATGATGGAAATCGCGATGAAATACCTGAAGGGCGGCGAAACGACAGGGAACCTACCCCACCCCCTCCACCCCCTGCTAGAAGGACTGAAGAACTGTTTCTTCGACAGAATCCGCCCACATTTACTGGGACAGGCGACCCAGCCGAGGCCGAAGCTTGGATACGTACCTTGGAGCGTATCTTCACCTTCCTACACTGCACAGAAGAGGAGCGACTCTCGTGTATGTCTTTCCAACTAGCCGGATCGGCTGACTTTTGGTGGGAAGCCCGCCGAAAGACTCTGACTCCCGAACAATGGGCAGCATACACTTGGGAAGACTTTAAGACGGGATTATATGATAAGTATATTCCCAAGAGCTACAGAAAGAAGAAGGAGGCTGAGTTCTATAGCCTGAAACAAGGGAAGAAGACGGTGACAGAGTATGACAGAGAGTTCTGCGATCTATCGCGTTATGCTCCGCAACAGGTGGATACTGATGAGAAAATGGCGGAGAAATTTTGTGCCGGTCTGAGGCACGAGATTCGGATGACTCTAGCTAGTCATGGTGGACTCTCATACACTGAGTCTTTGAACAGGGCACTGGACATCGAAGCTGCGATGCCAGTAGAAAGGTTGGCTCCGCCACAGACCTCAGCGCCAGCCAACCCACCTGCACGCCCTCAGAACTTTAAAGGGAAGCGCAACTGGAACGACCATAGAGGAAATGAAAACCAGACTAACAAGAGGCCATGGCAAGGAAATGCGCCGTTGGGACAATATCAGCAACAAGGACAAGGGAAGCAACAGGGTCCTGCCCCGGCTGGAGGCAGCCAAAGACAAAATGAAGTTCCCCTTTGTCCAAAATGCCACAAACCACATCGTGGTGTCTGTAAGGCTGGAACTGACAGTTGCTACACGTGTGGCCAGAAGGGCCACTACGTCGCCGCCGGAACTCGACAGAGCTGAAGCTCAGTCACCAGAGTGGACTTTACTCGCAAGAGCTGACTACTTATCCAGAGCTGACTTCCAGCTCTGCCATGACTGCCAGAGTCAGCACGGTTCCAGAGTTAGCAAATATTCGCCAGAGATGCCGTTACTTGCAGAGCACGTTGCCAGTTGGACTTTCCTTTGATTTCACAAAGCTTATCTTTAAAAGTCCAGTTTTGCAAGGCCTTTTTTATCAGCATTAGGGTTGAAAGAAAGTCTATATATAGGGCTCAATGTTCTTCATGAAAAATTAATCCTTTAGCCTTCGTTCCAAGATTAGCTTAGACCTTAGGCAATCAAATCATTCTTAGTTTAATTCTCGTTTTAGATAGTTCTTTAGTTTCGAGCTTTAGTTAGTTCTTAGTTAGCATTTAATTCAAGTTTTAGTTAGTTCTTCGTACGAGTTGTAATCAAGTGACAGATTTGCTTCTCGGCGATTTCGGTATTTATTTTATTTACATTTATTTACTTGTTTCTACTTTAATTATGTTTTGCTTTCAATTATGCAATTTCGAAGATTTTAATTAAAATTATTTAAATTCAACTCGCCTAGTTAATTCCTTTACTTTATGCGTTTAATTCTGCCCAGGGTTAATAATTTATTTATGCTTAAGTATTTATGTTAGTTTATTTCGCCTAGTTAAGTTTTAAGATTAAGTTTTAAGTTTAAGTTTAAATTACAAGAACTAGTTAATAATTCTTTTTCGCCTAGATAATTCTTAAGTTTAAGTTTCTAGTTAAGTTGAAATTCCAAAGCTTTAGTTAATTTTACTGTTTTCAATCCGATCTTTACTACTTTCTCGTGATACAATTTAGTGCCCTTTAAGATCTTCCTTGAGAGACGACATTGGGTTAACTTACCATCGCTAGGATGTCCTTGTCCTATTCCAAGTCAATCTAGCGGTGTTTAGGTTGAGTCATTAGGGACGCAGCCCTGTCCTTGTCCTATTGCAAGCTAATTGGTTGCGTTAATTAGGGGATCATTTCTCCTAGAATTAAAACGTCTCCTGCATTTTCTTTTCGGTGCTCTCGCTGCTCGATGACAAAATTTTACAGAAGCGGCGGTCCGGATAAATCATATACTTTTTCAAAATTTGGTTTTTTCCCATGACAAAAAAAACCTGAACAGAAATCCATAAATTGAACAACTTATTGCATATTTCCCCCGCGTCCGTTTTCCGGCGATCTCCGATGGAGGTCCGATCCAACGTGGCTGCCACCTAACCATAATTTTCCACCTCACCCTAACACCTAATGTTCCACCTCACCTCAACCCAAAACCCTCACAGCAGCCCTAAGCATCGAAAATTCTCCATCTTCTTGCCACGGCCTCGGCGAATTTGAGGATGTGCTTGGTGATCCTGCAGGTGAGGCCGCGGAAGAGAGTCTCCGGAATGGTGGGGTGGGCCGGGAAGACGAAATCCAAGAGATTCCGCTCGGCCGGAAACTGGTCCTTGGCGAAGGTGGTGAATTCGGATGAGATCGTGTAGGCGTACTTGTAATCGGATGCCAAATTGGCCAGCGAATTCGACAACGACGTCACGCGATCCACGACGTCCAGGAACCACGCCGCGTCTTCCTCTCTCAGGCGTCTCCATTTCACGTGGCTCTCCATCGAATCGTAGCCGTCCATTTTCTCCTCCACGAGCATCAGGAATTTCTCCATGACGATGGGCGCGGCGTCGCCGCCCGACTCCAGCGACGAGATGTAGCGGTCAAAAAATCATGAAACGACGTCGTTTAATTGCCGGCGATGACACGCTGGAATTCCGATTGCCACCTCGGATTCAATTTCGCCGGAAAACGGACGCGGGGAAAATATGCAATAAGTTGTTCAATTTATGGATTTCTGTACAGGTTTTTTTTGTCATGGGAAAAAACCAAATTTTGAAAAAGTATATGGTTTTTCCGGCAATTAACCCTTTATTTTATCTAAGATATACATTTACATGCTTAAATGTATACTTATGTGAACATAAGTATTAACCATCATTCAGTATTGTTTAAACTTAAACACTGAATACTAAACCCTAAATAGAGAATACTAAACCCTAAACCTTGAATACTAAACCCTAGTCATATTCAATAATAAACTAGTCATATTCAATAATAAACCCTAGTCATTCAATAATAAATCCAAATGGCAATATTTACTTTAATTTTATCTAAGATATACATTTTCATGCTTAAATGTATACTTATGTGAATATAAGTATTAATCATCATTCAATATTTTGTAAACACTGAATACTAAACCCTAAATAGGGAATACTAAACCCTAAACACTGAATACTAAACCATAACCATTCAATAATAAACCCAAATGGAAATATTTACTTTTATTTTATCTAAGATATACATTTTAATGCATAAATTTATACTTATGTGAATATTAGTATTAACTATCATTCAATATTTTTTAAACCTAAACACGGAATACTAAACCCTAAATAGGGAATACTAAACTCTAAACCTTGAATACTAAACCCTAGTCATATTCAATAATAAACCCTAGCCATTCAATAATAAATTCAAATGGCGATATTTACTTTAATTTTATCTAAGATATACATTTTCATGCTTAAATGTATACTTATGTGAATATAAGTATTAACCATCATTCAATATTTTGTAAACTCTAAACACTGAATACTACACCCTAAATAGGGTGTAGTAAACCCTAAAAGTACTACTGATTGGGCGTATTTATACGCATTTATTTGGGGGATTTTTCTATGTTTTCTGTGTTTAATTCGTGTTAAATATCATCTTTTGGATATGAATTATGGTCTTATATGAATTTTGATGGTATTTGATAGGTTTTGGAAAAAAGGATTGCTTTTGAGAAGAGATTTGAAATGCATGGATTGAAGGCTAAATGGACGAGATTTAGAGAGCTGCTACTTTGATTTTGCATGCATGGGCTATACTTTAGCTTATTGCTAATGGGCTTATACGCCACTTTTAGTTTAGATTAGTTTAGGTGTTTAGTTTTGTTTAATTAAGTAGGCCCATGCACCAAATTTTAGTGGCCTTGATTAGATTAGGTTTGCTTTTGAGTTATGGCAATATGCGCCACTTTTTAAATAGTAGAATTAGGTTTATTTCCTTATCATATATATATGATAAGTTAGCTGCAACTTTGGCAGAATATCACAAATCAAACGACACCTTGGAGAGCAGAATTCTGGACGCAAGTTTTGGAGCAATTCAAGTTTTATTTCTTTCATCTTTTTCTTGCAATTTATTTATTTATTTCTTGTGTTATTTAATTATGTTTTCTAGCTAAATTCGTTTATTCCGGCAACGATTAGGGAAGCACTAGCGAAATTATTCTGTGAGATCTAATTGTTCTTATACTTTATTTTATGCTTGCATCTGCGATTCTCCATGTTTAATGATATTAATTGTTTTAATCCATTAGATAGTTGCAAATATTTATTGGGTTAAAATTAATTATATAGCCAATTGAACCGGCCATCCGTAATTGTGGTTTAGGTTTGATTAGTGGTAAATTGACACATCAGGGTCAAGGGAAAAGCAGTCTTAATTCAATAATCCTGCGTCAGAGTTTATTGGTTTTGAATCGGGTTTCTCTAGATATTAATGCTGTCGGCTCATTAAACATATAGAGCGTCTCTTACGGTTGTCAGTCGATTAGGGTAGTAATTAGTGAAGCGTCTTCCTGGTTACCGAATAATTAAAGAGAAATAAGATCACGTCAGAAGCGTCTTCGGTGGTTATAACTGATTTGTTTGCATGATTTAAAGTTATTTTTGCATCGATGATCGGAATAATTAAGCTAGGGTGGACTTAATTGATTGCTGGAATTCTTTTATTAATTGTTGGAATTTTTATTCATCTTTTAGCTATTGGAAAAATTGGTTTATTTGGATTTTATTTATTTAATTTTAAGTTTAGTATTTTCTATATTTTATTCTCAAAATTTCTTGGGTTACTTGCAGACTTTAATTAGAGAAATTCTCGCCAGTCCTTTGGGAGACGATTTTGCTTACTGCTGTCTGCGCAGTGTGGGCATACCGGCTGACTGCCGGATATATTTGGTGTAAAACGACGCACCAAATTTTGGCGCCGTTGCCGGGGATTGGTTTTAAGCAGGATTTTACTGATTTCAGTCTGTCTTTTATTTTTAGTTATTTTATTTTTAGTTTATGCCCCGTTCTTCTCGTACAGGCGTATTAGTTTTTGATCCAGAAATCGAGAAGACCGCACGAAAGTTGAAGAAGCAAGCTAAGGAGTGGAAAGAGAGATCCAATTCTGCTCCACCGAGTCTTGAGGATCAAGAAGAAATTGAAGATCCAATGGGTGACCGTAACAATAAGGATGAGGAGAACGATAGAGAGATCGTTGATCCTCGACAGGAACCACCTCAACTGATCAGAGAGTTAGGCCGTCATAGAAACAATCGCCCTTTGTGCATTGTCCTTCCTGCCATTAATGGCAACGCTGAAATACGGCCTGGTTTCATTCAAGTGCTACCCAAATTCGGTGATTTACCTGGAGAGAGTGCACACAAGCATCTGGCTGAATTTGATCTAGTTTGCTCAACTCTACGCCCTCATGGTTTTACTGAAAATAATTTGAGGCTATTGACTTTTTCTCATACTTTGCAGGGTAGAGCGAGAGATTGGCTTTTTGATCTTCCTCCTGGTTCGATTAGAACTTGGGGAGATTTAGAAGAACAATTCTTGCGAAAATTCTTTCCTGAGTCCAGAGCTGCAAATTTGAGAATGGCCATTAGCAGCATTAAACAGAAGAAGGCGGAGAGTCTAGCCGATTATTGGGAGAGATTCCAACAGCTGTGTCGCAAGTGTCCTGATCATGGATTTTCTGACTACCAATTGCTTACTAACTATTTTTATCGTGGTATGTCTTCTTTTGATAGGAAAATTGTTGACGCTGCTTGTGGTGGAAGCTTGACCAATAAAACTTTGGACGAAGCAAAGCAACTCATCGTTGACATGGTTTCAAATGGCCAACAATATGAGGATGAGGATGATGATCGTTATAGGCCAGTGCAGAAAGTAGAAGATTCCAACATGAACGAGAAAATTGATGCTCTCACCTCTTTAGTTAGAGGACTTGCTGTCTCTAAAACTCAACACGTTCAATGTGGAATTTGCTTTGAAAATAATCATCATACTGATGCATGTCCATCTCTGCAGGATAATAATACTGAGCAAGCGTGCATGGGATCCGCTGATGAGCAAGAGATGAACGCACAAAGGCAAAGGCGAAATGACCCTTTTTCCAACACCTATAATCCAGGGTGGAGAAATCACCCAAATTTTAGGTGGAGACAGCAGGAACCAGGGATGTACGCGCCGAATCCGCCGCAGGCTGGACAGTATGCCCATACCGCACGTCCTGCACCGAGTTCTGCACCCAATATGAACGATATCATGAAGAGCCTCGCCCAGAGCAGTGAAATTGTGAAGAATTTGGTGCAAAGTCAGCAGGCGTTCCAGCATGAAACTCAGGCAGCGTTGAGTAATATGGGCACACAAATCACGCAGTTACCCACTCAGGTGAACAAGCTGCAGGCGAATCAAGGCCGACTTCCCTCTGTCACGGAGATGAATCCCAAGGAAAATGCAAGTGCAGTAACTACAAGAAGTGGGAGAATTCTAGCTGAGCTACAACCTAAGCAGCAGAACAAAGATAAGCCCGATGAAGCCAAGGACGATGCAATTAGTGAAAAGTCACCAGAATCCACCGAGCCTAGCTCTTCTAAGGTAAGTGGAAAACCTAAGGTTTCAATTCCTCAATCACTGACTGCACCACCTTTTCCTTCTAGGTTGGCTCAGAACAAGAGAATTGAAGAAGAGAAGGATATTCTGGAAATCTTCAAGAAGGTAGAAATAAACTTGCCCTTGCTTGATGCAATTAAGCAAGTTCCCAGGTACGCAAAGTTTTTAAAAGAGTTATGCTCTAAGAAAATGAAGTTTGGGAATGATGCGAGAATTCGAGTGAGTGAGAATGTTTCTGCTGTTCTGCAAAGAAAATTGCCCCAAAAGTGTCGAGATCCTGGTATGTTCACTATTCCATGCATTATAGGTAATAAGACTGTTGAGAGAGCCATGCTAGATTTAGGAGCATCCATAAATGTCATGCCTTATTCTGTGTATAAGGATTTGCAATTAGGACCTTTGAAAGACACTCGTGTTATCATTCAGTTAGCTGATAGGTCTACTGCATATCCCGAAGGTGTTGTTGAGGATGTCCTTGTTAAGGTCAATGATTTGATTTTTCCTGTGGATTTTTATATTGTTGATATGGATGATTCTGCTAAGCAATCCTTGATTCTTTTAGGGAGACCATTCATGAAAACTGCTAAAGCAAAAATTGATGTGGATAGTGGAATGCTTAGCCTTGAATTTGATGGAGATGTTGTCACATTTAATATTTTTGAGGCTATGAAGCATGTTGAGGATCCTGAATCTGTGTTCATGATTGATGTTATTGACCATTTGGTTGAGGAATTTGTTGAGAATTTCAGGGAGGATGAGCTTGAGCATGTTATTTTCAGTTCCCTAACTGAAGAGAACTCCAAAACTGAGGAGAATGAAGCCATTAGAGAGATTATCATGCAGCTGTACTCAACGGAGGAAATTCCAGTTCGGCACCTGTCGAGCAGGATGCCCATACCGACCAGCACAGAACCGATTTTGCCCTCTGTTGTGAAGCCACCGAAGCTGGACTTGAAGGTACTGCCCCAGCATCTGAAATATGTGTTTTTAGGAGAGGATGACACGCTGCCAGTGATCATCAACAATGAACTCAGTGCAGAACAAGAGGTAAGGTTGGTAAGTCTTCTTAAGATGCATACACTACTACAAATTTGGTCTTTCTCTACATGGCATAGACTACGATTTTTTGGGAAATCCGTAGTTTATACTAATAGACTACGATTTTCTGCCACCACCGTAGTGTATGTGCGTTTTTTTTTCGTGATTATAGACTACATATACATAAAAATCGTAGTCTATCAAAGGTATAGTCTACGGTTTTATAAACGGTAGTGTATGAGCGGATTTTTTTCTACTTTTCTCTACAATTTGCTTCAAAACGTAGTGTATGTTCATGTGTAGTTTTACTTTTCTCTACGTTGATTTTAAAACATACAATAAACTGTAGTGTATGAGCGGATTTTTTTTCTACTTCTCTCTACAGTTTGTTTCAAAATGTAGTGTATGTTCGTGTGTATTTATACTTTTCTCTACGATTATCTTGAAAATGTAGTATATTAATTTTTTTTTCTTTATAAAAAATGAATGGTCTATATTTTAAATAATAATTTTTATTTATAGTTTTTTTTAGGGTCTATATTATAAAAAATGAATGGTACTACGATTATCTTGAAAATGTAGTATATTAATTTTTATTTATAGTTATTCAAAAAATAATTATAAGATATAATTTATAAATATAAAATAATTAAATATTTTAAATAATTAATTTGTCTGGTATATCAATTTTTTAGATCATTTAAATATTAAATAAGATAAATTTACAATGTATGTAAAAGTTTAATGAATGAATTTATTTTGTAATTTATTTTATTTATCATTTAAATATGTAATAAAAAGGAATTTATATGTTAATATTAATAAAATAAGAAGAATTTATATTATATAATAATTTGTGTTTGAACTTAATTAAAATACACTTTTTTTTTGAAATAGAACTCAATTAAAATATTAATGACACTTAATCAAATAATCAAATTTCAGTTAACATAAATCCCTCCCACGATTAACCCTAACCCCCTCTATCCCTCAAACCCGCAGTCCCTCTCTCTCAAACGTTGTCCCTCTCCCTCAGTCCCGCCGTGCCTCCATTCTTGCCGTTGTGCCTCCGTTCTTGCTGCCGTGCCTCCGTTCTCGTCGCCAAGGTTTAGAGGTGGGTTTTTCTTCTATTGTGGATGAAATTTGGTGAATATATACTAGGATCATATTGTTAGATTCTGTAAAACTTTCATTATAGTTCGATGACAGGAGGCCCATGAAATCGTCCCTCAAACTGATTATGTCGGACGTTTTCACTTATCTGAGCAGTAAATTTGTAAAAATCTGTAGTCATGGTAAATGGTGTCCAATTGAATTGAAATTTGGTGGTTATATACCAGGAACATACATATAGGTACTGCAAAATTTTCACTATGTTTTGATTATGGGAGGCCTATGAAATCGTCCATCAAACTGTTTCTTCTGGATAGTTAGTGAATCTGAGCAGTAAATTTGTAAAAATCTGTAGACATAGTAAATGGAGTCCGATTGAGTTGAAATTTGGTGGATACATTCTAGGAACATACAGATAGGTACTGTAAAATTTTCATTCTGTTTTGATTATGGGAGGCCTATTAAATCGTCCACCAAACTGTTTCTTGTGGATAGTTAGTGAATCTGAGCAGTAAATTTGTAAAAATCTGTAGACATAGTAAATGGAGTCCGATTGAGTTGAAATTTGGTGGATATATTCTAGGAACATACAGATAGGTACTGTAAAATTTTCATTCTGTTTTGATTATGGGAGGCCTATTAAATCGTCCACCAAACTGTTTCTTCTGGATAGTTAGTGAATCTGAGCAGTAAATTTGTAAAAATCTGTAGACATAGTAAATGGAGTCCGATTGAGTTGAAATTTGGTGGATATATTCTAGGAACATACAGATAGGTACTGTAAAATTTTCATTCTGTTTTGATTATGGGAGGCCTATTAAATCGTCCACCAAACTGTTTCTTCTGGATAGTTAGTGAATCTGAGCAGTAAATTTGTAAAAATCTGTAGTTAATATTTTGCATTGAACATGTAGATCACCATATTAACATAGATTAGTTCTCCAAATAATATTTATTAGGACTGGTGGTCTAGATATGTTCATAACAGAGAGAGAGCATAGAGTCTATATTGTTTTAGACATGGATATTTTAAGGCTATCTATCTTGAAAATCATATAACTTTAGAATATCTAATTTTGTATATATATATTCATGAGTGGTGGAAGTTGAGTTTGTTAGTCTTGACTTCTTTATCTTTGGCTTTTCTCACAAGTTGAGTAATTTATATGTAGATTATATGCAATGGGTAACTGAAGGTGCAATTTTCAATTGACTTATTGTATGCATGCTGTCAGTGTTGTCATGCAATTGTATTTTTTGGGCAGTTGCACGAATGTCTGTATGGAAGTTCGTGTTAGAGTGGGTGAATCTCATTCTTAGTCACATATAAAAAGTAGAGGTAATATTCTACAACTTTGGTTTACTAATATGGATTTGTGTTATAGATATACTAGTATATGTTTATTTGGTCTATTGATTTTAATGAAAGAAATATACTTTTGAAATAATATATGTTGCAATTAGCTGGAATTTTGTTTGAAATGTAAGAAATGTTTTGTTGACATGATTGTTTTATATGTTTTCATGGCAAATCTTGTTTTAATTTTGTGCCAGGATATGCTGGAAATGAAGCAAAAACATGAGACTTTTGCTGAATTTTCCATGAAGATTCTTCAACAATAGACTACTAGATATTGTTTTGAAAAAAAATATTGTACTCTTTGTTTTGTATATTTAATCTCTTGTCGTTGTTAGCTTCATTTCAGTGTACATTAACAGAATATGAAATATTGTGAAATTATATATGACAATTATAATTTTTTAGTGTCTCAATATTTGTATTTCATTTTTTGTTAATTTTAAATAAAATAACAATAATTTTTAGTTGACGATAATTAACCACTACGACAATAGGCGTAGAGTAAGATCACTAAAAGTGTAGTCTTTAAATACTATAGACTACCATTTCTAGTTGACAAACCGTAGTCTATTCTTCCAATACACTACAATGTCGAACAGAATTAACTACGGTTTCCACTTGTAGTATATGATTACACATAGACTACGGTTTCCACACGTAGTATATGTGCGTCTAAAAATGTAGTCTTAAGTAACTATAGACTACGATTATAAAACCGTAGTCTATATTGATGGGAATAGACTACACCATCTACCACTACGGTTATTAAATCACATAGACTACGGTGTTAAACTGTAGTCTATGAGCTTTTTTGTAGTAGTGATAAATCTGCCATTGGATGGACTATAGCCGATATCAAAGGTATTAGTCCCTCTACTTGCATGCATAGAATCTTACTTGAGACTAATAGTAAGCCGTCTAGGGAGCCTCAAAGAAAATTGAACCCTGTCATGAAAGAAGTTTAAAGAAATTCTTAAATTGCTTGATCTAGGGATTATTTATCCGATTTCTGATAGTACATGGGTCAGTCCTGTTCATGTGGTTCCTAAGAAGTCTGGTTTTCAATTGGTTAAGAATGAGAAGAATGAGTTGATTCCCATGAGGCTGCAAACTGGTTGGCGTATGTGCATTGATTTTAGGAAGTTGAATGATGCTACTAGGAAAGATCATTTTCCATTACCTTTCATTGATGAGATGCTTGAGCGATTGGCTGGTAAGGAATTCTTTTGTTTTCTTGATGGCTACTCTGGATATTTTCAAATTTTTGTAGCTCAGGAAGATCAAGAGAAAACCACTTTTACTTGTCCTTTTGGCACTTTTGCATGGCGTCGTATGCCGTTTGGATTATGTAATGCTCCTGGTACTTTTCAGCGTTGTATGATGAGTCTATTTTCTGACATGATTGAGAGTTGCATAGAAATTTTCATGGATGATTTTACTGTGCATGGAGACTCTTTTGACCATTGTTTGACTAATCTTGAACAAGTTTTGCAAAGATGTGTCGACACTAATTTGGTGTTGAACTTTGAGAAATGTCATTTCATGGTGAGAGAGGGGATTGTTCTTGGGCATGTGATTTCTGCAAGAGGAGTAGAAGTTGATAAGGCGAAAATTGATTTGATTGTTAAGTTACCTTATCCTTCTAATGTGAAAGAGATTCGTGCTTTCTTAGGCCATGCAGGTTTTTATAGGCGCTTCATAAAAGACTTTGCAAAGACTGCTCAACCTCTCACTAGGTTGCTTCATCAAGATGTGTCTTTTGTGTTCGATGACAAGTGCAAGGAGGCCTTTGATTTATTGAAGAATAGACTCACTTCTGCCCCCATCATTCAACCACCAATTTGGGGAGAGCCTTTTGAAATCATGTGCGATGCAAGTGACTTTGCCGTTGGAGCAGTGCTAGGGCAGAAAGTTGGGAAAGAGAGCCATGTGATTTACTATGCTTCCAAAACTCTCAACCCGGCTCAATGCAATTACACAACCACGGAGAAGGAGCTTTTAGCCATCGTTTTTGCTTGTGAAAAATTTAGATCTTATTTGATTGGCTCTAAAGTTGTTGTTTATTCTGACCATGCAGCTCTTAAGTATTTGCTCTCTAAAAAAGAATCTAAGCCTCGCTTGATCCGTTGGATTCTGCTTTTGCAGGAATTTGACTTGGAGATTAAAGATAAAAAGGGAGCCGAGAACTTGGTAGCTGACCATTTAAGCAGACTGCAGACTGTGTCGGATGGTATGCCCATACCAGACGACTTTCCAGACGAACAGCTGCTGCACATCGATGGTAACACTCCTTGGTATGCTGATTTGGTTAATTTTCTTACTGCTGGAGTTTTTCCTAAGGGAATGGAGACAGCCCGTAAGAATAAGTTGAGGAGCCAAGCAAAATACTTCATATGGGATGATCCTTATTTGTGGAAGACCTGTGCGGATCAAGTGATACGACGTTGCATCCCTGATGAGGAGATTCATTCCATTTTGAATTTTTGCCATGCTCATGCTTGTGGAGGTCACTTTGGTCCCAAACGAACGGCACGTAAAATTCTTGATTGTGGTTTTTATTGGGAAAGTATTTTTAAGGATTCTTACAATTTCTGCAAAAATTGTGACAAGTGCCAAAGAACAGGTAATATCTCTTCTCGCAATGAAATGCCTCAAGTCCCTATTTTGGTTTGTGAAATCTTTGACGTTTGGGGAATGGATTTTATGGGGCCGTTTCCTAGTTCTTTTGGGAATTCTTACATTCTTTTGGCTGTTGATTATGTTTCGAAGTGGGTGGAAGTGAAGGCCACCCGCACTAATGACTCTAAAGTTGTTGCAGGATTCCTTAAGGCTAATATTTTTAACAGATTTGGAGTGCCCCGTGCCATCATCAGCGATCAAGGAACCCATTTTTGCAACCGCACTTTGGAAGCACTTTTCAAGAAATATGGAGTCCACCATCGAGTTGCCACGGCATATCATCCCCAATCCAACGGTCAAGCTGAAGTTTCTAACCGAGAAATCAAGAGCATCCTTGAGAAAACAGTCAACCCGAGACGAAAGGATTGGAGTTTGAGACTGGACGATGCAGTGTGGGCATACCGCACTGCTTTCAAGTCACCGATTGGTATGTCTCCATACCGGCTGATTTTTGGGAAGCAATGTCATCTACCTGTTGAGATGGAGCATAAAGCTTTTTGGGCCGTGAAGGAATTCTGTTTAGATGAGAAAATCGTTGGCAAAGAGAGGCAATTCCAACTGCAAGAATTAGAGGAGATTCGATTGGAGGCGTATGATCATGCAAGTCGTTACAAGGAACGAACCAAATTTCTACATGACAAATACATTCGAAGGAAATCCTTTGAAGTTGGGCAAAAGGTTCTCTTGTTTAACGCACGCTTAAGGATTATGCCAGGAAAATTGAAATCTCGTTGGTTGGGCCCGTTTGAAGTTGTTAGTGTGAGTCCTCATGGAGCTGTGGAAATCCAAAGCCTCGAAACACGAAAGTGTTTTAAGGTTAATGGACAATTACTCAAGCCATACTATGCTGGAGTCGAGATGGAGTCGTTCAATGCGCTCAGCCTGACGTCTCCAACCATTGTCTAAGGATTTTTGAACTTCTTTTCTGTCCAGCCAGGGACGTTAAATAAAGGCGCTCATCGGGAGGCAACCCGATTTTTCTTGCCCTTGTTTTGTTTATTTTCGTTTTTTTTTCTCTTTTTAAAAAAAAAAATAAAAAATAAAAAATAAAAATAAAAAAATAAAAAAAATAAAAAAAAATAAATAAAAAAAAAAGAAGAAAAATGTTGTTTTGTTTATTTTCGCAGGTTTGGGGGTTGCCCTCCAGTTTCTGAAAAGTTGGGGGCCAAGGTGCAAATTCTAGAACTAGGGTTTTTGACTAAAGTCAAAATTCCCTCAATTTGGTTTCCCCCAACGCCACCCCCTCCATTCCGCCGCTGCTCCGTCCGTCCACCCCTGCCCCAACCACCAGCGAACCGCCCTACCACCATTCCTCATCGCCGGAAGCTTCAGCCCCTCATCCACCTACATGATTCCATTTCAGGGAAGTTTCTTTCTTTTTGCTTTTCGTTTTTGAAGCTTTTGATTTCTTTTAGTTGTCTGCTGTTGTTTCTGTTTTGGTCTGTCATACTCTCACACAATGAGGACATTGTGTTGTCCAAGTGTGGGGGGGTGTCTTTGTTTTGTGTGTCTTTGCTTTGTTGCTATGTTGGTTTTCTTGTCAGTTTCGAGTCCTTTGGCAATTTTTATGATGGATGATGTGAAGAGTTAAGATTAGGATATTGGATTTGGTATGATAGGCTGTTGCTCTTGTGATGGAATTATGCATATGTTTGTAGGTGTTCTTGTATGAGAAAAACGTGCAAAATTTGATCAAAATTACTTGAAACCTACTAAATTGTGAGGATTGAGCCCTAATGAGCACACATGACTAGCTCTAATTGTTTCTTTGATGAGTGATTGATTCGAACTTCAAATGCCGAATTTCTGGTTTTTCCTGTTGCCATAGTCAAGACTGAGTTTGAGAATTTAATGCATGAAAATGATTAAGGCATTTAGGAATAACCATTATTTTGGCCTGAACATATTATCCGAACCTTCACGATTCCCTTAGTGAGCCCATTTGTGCCTCAATTGCTCCTCTTTTGTTTGATTAAAACCTCACATATATTGAGCCTAAGCCTATTTCAGCCTGCTTTTGTCCCTTGAAAACATGTGAATGCACTAGGTTATGACGAGATGAGAAGATGAGTGCTCCTATCATTTTAGTATGTTGAGTGAGGGATATATATATGCTGTTGAAAAAAAAAAAGAAAAAAAAAAGAAAAAGAAAAAGAAAAAAAGAACAGAAAACAGAAAAAAGAGAAAGAAAGAAAAAAGTGCAAAGAGAATAAAGGGCCTATTGTGTATACATTCATTCATGTTTATGCCCTATATGTATATGTTAGAGTTGAGCACACCTTTTTGAGGATTGTGGATATTTTGAGGAGCTACTCTAGAGTTTTATTGATGGAAGATCTGGTGAGTTGCATGTTTTCAGTCATATATTGAGCCTCTTTGATTCCCTTTTCTTGTTTATCCCACCTATACGTACCCAAGCCCCATTACAACCAAATTGCAAGACCTTTTGATTTGTGCATTGGTTCCATATTTTGGTGGAGATAGTGACATAAGGGCAAGCTGTGTTTGAAGCCATAAAGTTGTGAATTGTGTGAATCTATTCTGTCCATATTTGTCTTTGAGAGAAATTGAGTGAACTTGGCGAGGCAGGATTGAATTTGCACAATTTTGACTTGAATGAAGAACATAGCATAATTTTCTGAGCAAGAGCATGGTTAGTGGTTTGTGGATGATTATATCTTGATCAAGATTTTGAGTATTATCTATCATATTGTTGCCAAAGCTTTGTTTTTGCTGTTTTGAGTCTTCTTTTGTTCATTTCCTGTCGTTTTGTTCTTTTTGGTGCTCGAGGGCGAGCTTTGTTTAAGTATGGGGGGATTTGATTGGGCGTATTTATACGCATTTATTTGGGGGATTTTTCTATGTTTTCTGTGTTTAATTCGTGTTAAATATCATCTTTTGGATATGAATTATGGTCTTATATGAATTTTGATGGTATTTGATAGGTTTTGGAAAAAAGGATTGCTTTTGAGAAGAGATTTGAAATGCATGGATTGAAGGCTAAATGGACGAGATTTAGAGAGCTGCTACTTTGATTTTGCATGCATGGACTATACTTTAGCTTATTGCTAATGGGCTTATACGCCACTTTTAGTTTAGATTAGTTTAGGTGTTTAGTTTTGTTTAATTAAGTAGGCCCATGCACCAAATTTTAGTGGCCTTGATTAGATTAGGTTTGCTTTTGAGTTATGGCAATATGCGCCACTTTTTAAATAGTAGAATTAGGTTTATTTCCTTATCATATATATATGATAAGTTAGCTGCAACTTTGGCAGAATATCACAAATCAAACGGCACCTTGGAGAGCAGAATTCTGGACGCAAGTTTTGGAGCAATTCAAGTTTTATTTCTTTCATCTTTTTCTTGCAATTTATTTATTTATTTCTTGTGTTATTTAATTATGTTTTCTAGCTAAATTCGTTTATTCCGGCAACGATTAGGGAAGCACTAGCGAAATTATTCTGTGAGATCTAATTGTTCTTATACTTTATTTTATGCTTGCATCTGCGATTCTCCATGTTTAATGATATTAATTGTTTTAATCCATTAGATAGTTGCAAATATTTATTGGGTTAGAATTAATTATATAGCCAATTGAACCGGCCATCCGTAATTGTGGTTTAGGTTTGATTAGTGGTAAATTGACACATCAGGGTCAAGGGAAAAGCAGTCTTAATTCAATAATCCTGCGTCAGAGTTTATTGGTTTTGAATCGGGTTTCTCTAGATATTAATGCTGTCGGCTCATTAAACATATAGAGCGTCTCTTACGGTTGTCAGTCGATTAGGGTAGTAATTAGTGAAGCGTCTTCCTGGTTACCGAATAATTAAAGAGAAATAAGATCACGTCAGAAGCGTCTTCGGTGGTTATAACTGATTTGTTTGCATGATTTAAAGTTATTTTTGCATCGATGATCGGAATAATTAAGCTAGGGTGGACTTAATTGATTGCTGGAATTCTTTTATTAATTGTTGGAATTTTTATTCATCTTTTAGCTATTGGAAAAATTGGTTTATTTGGATTTTATTTATTTAATTTTAAGTTTAGTATTTTCTATATTTTATTCTCAAAATTTCTTGGGTTACTTGCAGACTTTAATTAGAGAAATTCTCGCCAGTCCTTTGGGAGACGATTTTGCTTACTGCTGTCTGCGCAGTGTGGGCATACCGGCTGACTGCCGGATATATTTGGTGTAAAACGACGCACCAACTACTCCCTCTGTCCGCCAAGATTATGTCACAATTACTATATTGGGCGTCCGCCAAGATTATGTCACTTTCCTTTTATGGCAATGGTCCCACCATCCTCTTTAATATTTTATCCTTACTAACACTCTTTATTTACAAAAAAACCACTCAAAATTCAATATCAACCACTCATCTCATAAAGTGGTGGGATCCTTTCTCCACTACATCAAAATCATCACCAATTTTATTAAATCCAGTGCCCAAGCAAATTGCCATAATCTTGGCGGACGGAGGGAGTATTACTTTTGCTTACACTAATAATTATTTGATCAAATAACTAAAAGTACAAAATCTCATAAATAAAAGTAACAATTATCATGAACAAATGTAATTATTTAGAAACATTACATTTAGTTATTTTATCAAATAATTATTATTATAATAAAAAATAATTATTGACATGAAGAAATGTAACATTTTTGAAGAAATGTAATATTTTAAAATATTACATTTTTCACAAAAATATATAAAAAAATACAAAAGAAAAACAAAAAATAAAAAACAAACGAAAAATAAAGAAAATACTGAAAGGATAAAAAAACCAAAATATATTAAAAATGCAAAAGAAAAACAGTAAAATTAAAAAATAATGCAATAGAAAAAAAATTGTAAAGAAAAAGAATATATATATAAAGATAAAAAAATAAAGAAAACAGAAAAAGGAAAAAAATGTTAAAAAAAAAAGAAAGAAATAAAACTAGAAAAAAAACAAACAAAAAACGCAAAAAAACCAAAATATAAAAAAAACAGTAAAATTTAAAAATAATGCAAAAGAAAAAAAATATTGTAAAGAAAAAGAATATATATATATATATAAAGATAAAAAAATAAAGAAAACAGAAAAAGGAAAAAAATGTAAAAAAAAAAAAGAGAGAACAAAATTGCAAAAATTGTAAGTAATGGGTTTTGAACCCCCCCCCCCCCCCCCCATGGCATTCGGATAGTGGCAAGCTGTTGCCATTACACCAAGTGATGGTTTTGTCTTTATTTATTATAAGCAGTTTAATTTATGATGAAAGCGGACCGCATAGGTTTTTGCATATATTTATAATTATTTTGAGCCCCACAATAAAAAAATCTAGATCTGTCCATGAGTGGCATCAATTTAGTTCGAATAGCATCATCTTTTGGCCTAATCAACTAATAACATACGAATTACAAGTCTTGATTTGGTGTAAATCAATTAACTTTTTACATAATTTAAAGTCTTGGGAAGCTCTCGTGCATTTTGATCCAATACAAAAAGGCCTAACTTGCAACAGAAATAATCACAAAAACTATAGAAAAAAAAATGTCAAAGTAGGCATACAAACAAAATCAAATCACCCCTCCAATTACACAGATGAGATCATCTGTCCCACAATTTAGTGTGTACCACCGTGTACCATTCTTAATTTGTTAAAATTTTTAATTATATATTCTTTAATTTTAATTTATTATGATTTAATATAATAAAAAGATAATTAACAAGGGTTCACTCATCCAATTAGGGTTTATAATTATTTTTTTATATTTATTTGAATTAATAATTGATTATTTAGGTTCATTAATTCAAATTCAGGGTATATAATTTTTTAAAATTTCAATTTTTAAGATAAATATTAATTAGAGTTCATAATATAATAATATTTTTTTATATATAAAAAACAATTATAAAATAAATAAATTAAGAGTGATGCACAATGGTAAACACTAAATAGTGGGACATAGGATCCCATCCGCCAATCACATCACTTTAATTAAATTCATTTGTTTTCCCTAAAAAATCTCATTTAATTGGATCATAGGTCTCATTTGAATTTACGATAAGTTTTATTTACTTAATATATTTCTCGCTTTATGTGCAAAACTTTATTTTATTTTTAAAAAATCTTATTTACTTTTGCAAATTTATATAATTAACTATTGCAAATTTATATAATTAACTAATCATTGAGTTTTATTATTAACTAATTAGTTACAAAATTATAGCTTTTCCAAAACTAATAACCGGGACTAAAAAAAAACTAATATTCGAAAAAAATGAAAACCTGAACTTACTGTTTGACGGAGTACTTTTGTCTTTTTCTTTGGCAGGCTTTAGTAACTAATTAGTTACAAAATTATAGCTTTTCAAAAACTAATATCCGAAGAAATAGAAAATTTTGACCGACTACTTTTTTCTTTTTCTTTTATCTTTTATCTTTTAATATATTTTATCTTTTACTATATATTCTATAAGTGAAACTCTTCTTTCTCACTTTTGTACCTTACTTCAGATCTAATCTCTCTTTCTTCACATTAAATCTCACCGCCGATTAAGGATGATGGCCAGAAGAGCTGTTGTTTCTGCAATTGATCTCATTCATCGAAGAGGATTTCTCAATCGATGGTCGCAGCATCAATCGGGTATTCTCTCTCCTCTGTTCTCTCTCTTCTCTTCCGAGGCTTTTCAACCTAAGCAGTCTAGAATCGATTTCAGTTGTGTTAAAGAAGTAGACGATGTTATTCAATTGTTTCAAAAAATAAAGAGTATGCGGCAAGAGCCTTCTGTTCGCCTGTATAACAAACTCATGAGTGTTAGTGTAACGATTGAGCAGTACTCTTTTACCCTTGATGTGTTCGATGAAATGCTTAGGATGGGTGTCCCAGTTAATAATTACACAATGAGTATTGCTGTCAACTGTTGTTGTCTCTTGAAAGATATATATTCTGCTTTTTCTATAATGGGATTCTTTCTCAAGAGAGGTCACGAACCAAATGTCGTGACTTTCAGCACTCTTATAAAAGGGTTATTCTTAGTTAATAAGGAGGCTGAAGCCGTGAAACTGTTCGAAAAGATTTTGGATTTAAAACTTTGCGAGCCAGATGGTATTATGATTCTGCACGTGATAGATGGGCTGTGCAAAAATGGACAGGTCATTGAAGCCCATGATTGGCTTCATAGATTAGAAAGTAGTGGGTGGAGTCCCAACCATTACACTTATAGTGCACTAATTGATGGATTTTGCAAGGGCGGAATGGTGGACAATGCCTTCAAGGTTCTAACCAAAATGGTTGGGAAGGGTATTTTACCTAATGTGGTCACTTATAGTTCCATGATTAATGCATACTGTAAGGAAGAAAAGATGGAAGCGGCTGAAAATATGTTGGAAATAATGATGCAACAAAATATTTGTCCGGATGTCTTCACTTATTCTTCGCTTATTGAAGGGCTCTGCTTGAAGGGTGAAATTGGAAGAGCGAAACAGTTACTTGAGTCCATGGTAGAGAGAGGCCTTAAACCCGATATTGTTAACTATAGCACCTTGCTAAATGGATATTGTAAGAAGGGAAGCGTGGATGAAGCTTGGCTTATTTTTCTTGAAATTCGCGATAAAGGTCTCGAGCATAATGTGCAAACTTATAGTACATTATTGGATGGGTTGTTGAAGCGTGGGATGGTTGATGAAGCTCTGCTTCTGCTGTCCGAGATGGTGGAGAAGGGTATCTCGCCTAATGTTGTCACATGCAGCATATTGATAGATGGATATTGCTCGCTTGGCGAGATGGTTAGAGCTAGACAGCTCTTCGATTCAATGCCAAAGAGGGGAATCAAGCACAATATATTCACCTATTGTATCTTGATTAAGGGATACTGCAAGGCGGGAAACCTTGATGAGGGGTGGCGTTTCTTCGATGAAATCTCGCGTGTAGGTCTCAAACACTCGATCGTGTCATACACCACGATGATGCATGGGCTAATATGCCTAAGTAGTTTTTGAGATGGGTGGAAGCTTTTCCAAGATATGGAAGCTCAGAATCTACATCCGAATCTCTACACCTACACCATCTTATTGGACGGCTTGTGTAGGATCCGTCGGATTAATGAGGCGTTGACATTTTTTAGGTTGATGGAGGCGAAAGGCATGAATCCTGATATAGTTTTGTACAGTGTTCTGATCAACGGCTTGTGCAGGGACCAAAGACTTGATGAAGCTATAAGGCTCTTCAACCATCTCCCTTCCAAGGGCTTAAATCCGGACGTACAAATCTACAACGTTATGCTCAACTCCCTCTACAAAGAAGGGCGCGAAGGGGAGGCTAGGAGGTTGATGGAGGAGATGGATAGGAGCGGCTGCGCGCCTAATCGCGTGACGTTCAATATTATTGTGTGGAATCTGGTAAAGAGCAAAAAGGTGCATGCGGCGATTCCTTTCTTGGAGGAAATGTGCAGGAGAGGATTCGTGGTTAATTCCGTGATCATTTATGCTTTGCGTGATGAACTAAGAATTAGAGAAGGTAAAGATGAGAAATTGCAAGAGATTGTTGAGAAAGTTTGTGCTCAAAATTGAGAGAGGTCTCAATCTACTCTCAGCTTTTCTCTTGTCTCTTAACGCTTGGATTATTCAAGAGTTGTGTACGTTACCAAGGTAATTTTTCTTTTGGCATTGTAAATGCAAATGCTTTTGTACGTTTACAAAAAAATGTTGTGGATGTTTACATTCGCTGCTAGTAATTTTGCTTTTGGCATTGGAATTTTTCTTGGAGATGGTTAACGACTTGAATTGACGTTTAAATCTTGACAAATTGTGCAAATCATGATATCCTCTCGTTGCACACACATTTCAAGTGAATTGTCTAAGGGCTACATTGGTGTCCCACGGAAACTCAGCCGGGAGCACAGGGACGTCAAGCTGGCTCAGATATGCGGCACCATCGCCTCAGGCTCAGATGAGAAGCGCCACGAAACTTGTAAACAAATCATGATATCCTCTCGTTGCACTCAGGACGATGTCTCATTTAAATCTTTTATTTTTTTCATCTTATTTAATAGATACAACCTTTTTTTATTTTCAAGTAATTATGTGTTAGATAAAATTTGTAGTGTACATCTTGAATTAAAAGCTCATAAAATGACATTTAATTTGATATATAAGATGTAAACAATAGATTTTAAAATAAGCAAGTTATATTAATTTAAAGTTATAGTAATACATAAAATATTTTATTATTATTATTATTATTTTCCTTGAAAATGTAATGCTATTTTACTTGAAATTGGAACCGTATTTCAGTTTTTTGAAATTATCAAATTATGTATTTTTGAAATAGGATTTTTGAGATTGTTGATGATGAGATGGATTTGGATTCTTGGTGCTCCAATGACTTGATTTGTAAACTGCTTTAAGGCTTCTGCCTTGGTACCTCTGGTACCGATTTATTTAAGTTTTTCCTTGTTTTTTTTTATTAAAAAAAAAATCAAATTATGTATTTTATTTACTTTAACGAACATTAATTCAATAATTTCATTTAATTAATTGAATATTAATTGGTTTTAAATTATAAATTACAATAATATGTACGCAAGCTTTCTCAAATTCTCATGCAATCAATTGATTATTAATTAATTCTTCAAATTGTATATTAAAAAATGTACGTACATGTACTTTCTCGGTTTTGGGGCTCTGATGAGAAATGAAAATATGGTGTGAAGTCTGGTTATATCTGTGTGCTATTAATTACTAGTTTCAAAAAATAAAGAGTATGCGGCCAGAGCGTTCTGTTCGCCTCTACAGCAAACTCATGAGTGTTAGTGTAAAGATTGAGCAGTATTATTTTGCCCTTTGTGTGTTCGATGAAATGCTTAGGATGGGTGTCCATGTTGATAATTACATAATGAATATTGCTGTCAACTGTTGTTGTCTCTTGAAAGATATATACTCTGCTTTTGTTGTAATGGGATTCTTTCTCAAGAGAGGTTACGAACCAGATGTCGTGACTTTTAGCACTCTCATAAAAGGGATATTCTTAGTTAATTAGGAGGCTGAAGCCGTGAAACTGTTCGAAAAGATTTTGGATTTAAAACTTTGTGAGCCCAGTGATGTTATGATTCTGCGTGTGATTAATGGTATGTGCAAAGCTGGACAAGTCATTGAAGCTAATGATTGGCTTCATAGATTAGAAAGTAGTGGGTGGAGCCCCAACGTTTACGCTTATAGTGCACTAATTGATGGATTTTGCAAGGATGGAATGGTGGACAATGCCTTCAAGGTTCTAACCAAAATGGTTGGGAAGGGTATTGTACCTAACGTTGTCACTTATAATTCCATGATCAATGCATACTGTAAGAAAGAAAAGATGGAAGAGGCTGAAAATATGTGGTCGTATATTATCATAAAATTATTGCACAAAAACCACTACAAAAAATATTTCGTAGTAAACATTTATGACAATATTCTGTTGATAAAATATTTCCGTAGCAGATTTAATGCAAATTCCATCGCTAATTACTAAATATGTAAGTCGTCGTTAATGTGTCGTTAATTCGTTGTAATTTTATGACAAAATTTTGTTCCATCGTTAATTTCGTCGCAGTTCGATTTTTCTTTTTCTTTTTTTGTAGTAGTGAACTTCCGTGCGCTCCATATAAATTTGGAGCGCATCATGCGCTCCACTTAATTTTTTTGTTTCTTTTGCACCCCTCGTCCGTTCTAAACCTTGTATCTTGATTTATGAGTTGCACCTTTCACGTATCTTTGAATAAATCTTAAATAAGAAAAATATTTGAAATAAATTGGATTATTTATGTTCAAATCAGTAAAGAACTCAGTTGGCCTTCTCTATCTCTCTAGGATCTATGTGGTTGGTGTGACAATGTTTGTGATTGGGATAAGAGAAAAGAATATCATGTAGTTTCACATACCCAAAGGAGGCATTAATTCTCTGCATGGTTCGTGCCATCTTATCGACGAATCTAAAATCTTTTTATTGTTGGGCACAAAATATAAGCATCCTATAAATATAAAATATATTAAAAAAATCTATGAATTTTTTCATTGACTGAAACATTTGCATGATTCACTATCAAAAATCTATTTATTAATAGATACAATCAAACTAGCATTAATCGATTGATCTCCCACACGCCACATAAGCGATTCTTTATGATATTCATTGCAGAAAATACCCTTTCAAACTATATAGTACTCTCTCTGTCCCGACTTTTGGTATCCAGTTGAGAACGGCACGGGTTTTAATAAAGTGATTGATGTGTTGTGAGTGGAATAAGGGTCCCACATTTTATGTGAGAGTTAAAATAATTAAAGTGGAGTAAGACCCCCACCTACTTTTACTAAAAATATAAATGAATATCAAAATGTGGGACGGTCAAAAAAGGAAAGTTGGATACTAAAAGCTGGGACGGAGGAAGTATATATTTATTGGGGATCGAAGGTTTAAAGATTTACTTATTTATTATATACTTTAATCAAATATATAAATTATATATATATATATATATATATATATATATATATATATATATATACATATATAGGGGGCGGTTATTCAATAAACCACGCTTATTTTAAGAATGGGCAAATTGCATGAAAATACCCCACTTTTTTCCAAATTTGATTTTTTGACAATCTTTTTTTTTGTTGCAAAAATTTGAACGAGCTTTCAATTTGTTGCAATGTCCGTCCGGCGATACCTTCCATTAAGGCTTTCATTTCATTGCATCAATGTAGTGATATGATAGACATTGCAACAAAAAATTGCATGGAAGGTATCTCCGGACGGACATTGCAACAAATTGAAAGCTCGTTCAAATTTTTGCAACAAAAAAAAAAGATTGTCAAAAAATCAAATTTGGGAAAAAGTGGAGTATTTTCATGCAATTTGCCCTTTAAGAATTACGAACCAGCAAAAATGCATGAATTTTATGTATAACACGCATGAATAAACTGTATAAATGCATGAATTGCGAAAAGTAATTTTTTGCTACCTTTGAGATTCGAACTCAGGACCATGAATTTATCCAACAAGGTGATGAATCAACCGAAGATCTTTATGATCTAAGGGCTGAAAATGGTTCCTAATTTATATTTTAAGAAGCGTTCTTATTTTAGCCTTCCCATATATATATATATATATATATAGTAAACAAAAATATGTAAATAAATTGTAGGGGCACGTGCCCCCATAGTGGCTGATGTGTGTCTGTCTCTAACCCTCTACACTTCTACAGTTCTACTTAAACTGGTCTTGACTATCGTGAGTACACAAATTCTTTTGTGCAATCGTCTGCACGGTGTCGATATCCGTATGAGATACATTCTCATCATTAATTTGGGGTTTTCCTTGTCGTTAGGAAAGAATTAATTGTATAGTACTAAATTTCGTCTAACTAGTAATTTTTTTTGAGATGATCTCCTGTGAAATCGGTTTTTTAAAAAAACTACATTCACAATGACACTACTTCAACATACAAATGATACTTTAAAATAAAAAACCGATTTTAGGGTTTTTTTTTTAAAAAAAAAACCGGTTTTGCGTTTATGTTGAAGTCCAATTCAACCAAATATTGACATCAGTTTAGTTTGAATAGCGTCATCTTTTTGCATGTACTCAATTATCTTCAGTATTTGAGCTTGATCAAACTTTAGCCTAATCAACTATAATATACTACGAATTACACGTCCTAATTTGGTGTAAATCAATTAACTTTTTACATAATTCAAAGTCTTGGGAAGCTATCGTGCATTTTGACCCAATACTAAAATGCCTAACTTACAACAAAAATAATCACAAAAACTATAGCAAAGTAGGCATACAAACAAAATCAAATCACCCCTCCAATTACCTCATTTTTCAATTCAATTTCGATCTTGGGCCATATCATAATTTCTATGATATATTTGGCTTATTTGATAAGGATGATTATGGTGTATAATATATATATGATACTTTAATACCATGTTTAATTCAGAACACGAAGCCTTTTATAAAGCAAGAGTCGCAAGAATACATAATACAAATCCTATTTGTAATTTATTATTTTGATAATAAATTTAACTACCATAATTTCATCTTCCTATTATAAATTAATATATTAAATTACAAAATTTCAATCTCCTACTATAATTTACATATAAAACAGACAATTTAATATACCTAATCAAACATAATATTCATACTTTATACTATCTCTATCCCATAAAATGACATTTACTTTGCATGATTGATAAGATGTTTGATTGAATATTTTAACCTCAAGAGTAGGATTTCTCCGATTCCACCCTTTCAATGGAAGAGGAGACAAGCAAAACTAGCTTAAATGATAGAAGTAATCAAGGGCTTTTAAATTTATAAAATTTCAATCCATCAAAATAAACAAGTGATTTAACTTTATTATTTTAATCTATCAAGAGTCAAGACTAGGGGTGAGCATTCGGGCGGGTTGGGTTGAAACCGAACCGAAATACCCAACCCGAAACCCAAACCGCCTAAAAAATTTCGAACCAAACCAAACCGTTTGACTGGTCAAAATCGAACCAAACCGAACCGTAAATTTTCGGTTCGGTTCGGTTTGGCCAAAACCGTTTTTTTTTTTTTTTTTTTTTTAAGCTATAAGCAAAAATTAAAGTACTATGAATAAGTAAAAATTACCACATCTAGATAAATCCATTTACTTCTACAATCAAGAGTTTGTAAAAATTAAAGAACAAGCACAGAATAAAAATCTTATGTACTTTTGAATTTAATGTAAAGTGTAAAATTCTAAATTTAATTTTTAAATATTTATTAATTAATTATTTAAAAATAAATATTTATTAATTATATTTAAATCGGGCGGGTTCGGTTTATAAACCAAACTGTTTTTCTCAAACCGAACCCGAACCGTTTTCTGGCGGTTTGAAAATTTTCAAACCAAACCGAACCGTTTTTTCTACATAAACCGAACCAAACCGCCCGATTTGATTCGATTCGGTTCGGTTTAGCGGTTCCGGTTTGGTTTTGCTCAGCCCTAGTCAAGACTAAGGGGGTGTATTCGTTGTGGATTTCCACAGACTTTAAAAAGTCCATAGAATTTAAATTTCATGGAATTCACATAGATTCCAGATGACTTTCAAAGAATTCGTGGTTGGATTTCACCCCGATTTTCACTAATTTTCGAAGACTTTACGGGACAATTCTAGAATTGAATTCCATGAAAACCAACGCCAACGCCCGCTGAGTCCCAGCGACCGCTGGGAATCCAGCGAGCGCTGGGAATAAGTCACGCCCTATATCACAGCAAGTCTTCCATTTTTGCAAAAGTTCCCTCTCCAATAGTTCTTCCAAGTTCATATTTTCCGACTTTTCTCTTCACCGCCTTCATTTTCTGTCTGGCAATGCTCATTTCACACAAAAGTTCTTAAAAACAGCCTATCCTAACAAACACGAACCAGTTTTATTGCATAGAGAAGTCAACTTTATGTGGCAGCGGTGAAAAGATAAAATTACATAAAATTAATGATCACAAGTCATTAATTCTCACAAAGTTGAGCTAATTTACAGCTCATCAACTGATGAAAAAATAAAATCGGATAGGCTTCTTCTTTTAACCAATCTCAGAAGTCACAAGAATTCAATTGATCGCAACGCAGGGAAAAGAAATTAAATTAAGAGATCAAAATGACACCAAACGAGCGTAAAATCATGTGTATATATACATACGTATAAAATGCAGTGGGCGCAAACTTCCTAATCCTCCCCACTAAGATCAGCAAAAAAGCAACAGAATTTGGAGAGACGAGACTGAATAACAACGGTACAATAGCATTTACGCCATGTCCATCACAAGAGATGAACTTATACCGTGTATCGACGAGTAGAGCCGCCGGATACACATCCGGTCGCCGGAGCTGAAGCTGGATTATCGAATAGTTCTCAGGGTTTTAACTAAAGTTAACCAGCGTTCGACACGCACCGAGGAGAGAGAAAGAGAGAGGAGAGAGAGAGATTAATTTGACCGCTGAAATGCAAGGTGAATTAGACATTCAGTAATCCGCTGTACATAGAAACTCACCGCCGCTGTACATAGAAACTCACCAGCGTCCGCTCAAACCCAGCGAGCGCTGGACTTTCTCAACGGGTGCTGAGTTCCGGCGCTTGCTGGCTTCTTGGCCGCGGGCGCTGGAACTCAGCGCTCGCTTAAAATTTCATGGATTTCAATTCTCGTGGTTCTTGGCCGGATTTCGTCGTGTGTATTTTTTGGATGAAATCCATGAAAGTCATTCCGGATTTTAAGTCAATGGAATAACGAATACACCTAGATTTGTATGGATTTTAAAAAGTCTGGAACGAATACACCCAGATTTATATGGACTTTTAAAAGTCTTGAACGAATACACCCAGATTTCTGCAGACTTTTAAAAGTCTTGAACGAATACATCCAGACTTTTAAAATCCACAGAAATCCATTAAATTCCACAACGAATACACCCCCCTAAGTAATTGCCGAAAGTATGCTTACTTTCTTTTTTCGTCTGGCCCACAAGAATATACACAATCCATTTTTGAACATGATCTCACCACTATGGCCCACCATTATTTCTACACTCCACCCACAAAAGTGGACCTCTTTCTCCACTCCCAACAAACTCAACTACATATTTATTAAAACCGAGCTAAACAAACTAAGCAGTTTTACGACACGAAGGTAGTACAATATAAGACATCACATCACAGTGAAACAAAGCTAGCCTTATCCCATACTGTCAAGCAAACGAGTCCTATAATATATATAAAACAAAATAACAATTAATATAAATTCAAAGAAACACATCCTCATGAAATGTACATATAGTAGTACAAGCCTTCACAAATGTATATCTCTCAGATTTTGGATATAGAAGCATTATGCAAAAGAGACATCACCGGAAACGACCCAACAAATTAGCCTATGAACTTAATGAAAACTGACCAACATCCACATATAATGTAAAGCTGTCTGAGTTCTGAAATTGACCATCATCCAAAGACTTGAAACGAATCGAATACGAACGAGCAGGGAACTTAGCTAAGCAAAAGGTTCCCCAAAATGTTAAATCAGTAAACTCCCTCAAATGTAAACTAAGGCAATTGTGGCATAGTAATTTACAAATATAAATTCATAAAATGCGATCAAAGCAGAGATTCATGGACCAAAAGCAATACTAAAAATGCTACTGCAAACAAAAGGCTTCAAGAACTCCCTCAGTCTAGATCAAGATACAATTGGAATAAATGTGTTCCCAAGCAGAGGAGAGTTGAATATGATGGGAAATTTATCAGCTTTCGAAGTAGGAACATTAACAATAACATGTATTTTAGCAAATCCAGTTAGTGCATTTTAGGATCTTACCATCAAGATCTAGTCATGATTCATCATCTATCTATCAATTTTCACTTTCGCAGTCATACTATAAAAAACAAGCAGTAATGTTCAGAAACAAGTAGCTTCATCAATAAGCATATCAAGAACTAACTTCATCACAGAAACAATTATAAATTAACTAACTAAAGCAAGAATTTGAACATATACTCAAAAACTCCATTATCCCAATCAAGACAAAGAATCACAATTAACTTAACAAGTATATCAAAAATTAAATTCATCATAGAAATTAGAAACAATGACAGATTAACTATTAACTTAAGCAAGAATTTGAACATATACTCAAAAACTTCATTATCCTAATGAAAACAAAGAATCACAATTAACTTTAAAAGGGGAGTATAAAATAAAGCACAAAAATACCAACTTAGCAATTGTCAACCCTATCATTGATCCAAAGCCATTTCAACCTGTTCCTTCATCAACATCAAAATCTTGTAACTCAGCTCACTCTCCTCCACAAGCAACTGCTTCCACTTATTATCCAATGCCTTGGCCTTCACATTCCCGATCAAACTCAACCTCTCCCTCAACAAACTCATCCCAGCCACGGGAGCAACGAGGGAGGGGAAGTTCGCCTTCATAGTATCAAAGGACGCATTAATGTTCGGGTACTTGGACCAAAAGTCCTCTCCTTCGCCATCCCTTTCTCTCTCCACAGCCTCTCTCTCATCCACCACATCCTTCTCCACCTTCTTCTTCGCATTCTCACTTTTCCCCCAAATCCTCTTCGAGAGCACGAATGCCGTATCCTCGTGAGGCTTCGAGAAGACAGGGTCCGCGCCCTTCTTCAAAGCATTCAAGAACCTCTTCTTCATCCTTGTAATCTTAGTCCTCAGCTGATCCCTCGAGAAATCCACCTTCAATTTCCCCTTGATGAAGCTGTGAAACGCCCCCATATCCGCGTTCGGGTCGAAACCCTTGGCGGTTTTGAATTCAATCATCCCATTTAGCACGGCGATCTCATCCTCGTTACTCCACAGCCTATTGATACACCCCAGCCCACCCCCACCCCCACCCCCACCCCCACCACCTCCCGCCGGAGTGGAAGGAGATTTCTTCTCCTCAATTCTCGAGCTCTTATAGCTCCTCAACAAATCCTCCTGAATCTCATCACGGCTGCGCTTCGATGAGGAGACGGAGCCCTTGCGGATCGGCTGTAGCATGTAATTGGAAGGGGAGCCGTCGGAATCGGCGTCGGAATCCAATCTATTACCTCGCGAGGCCGATTTGGGAGCTGATATTGGGGAATTGAGACTTTCTAGGGTTCGTCGATTTGGGGCTTCCTCGGAGGAGGAGCCCGCCTCCGTTTCGTCGTCGGAGGAAGATTGCGGCTCTGATTCGTCTTCTTTTTCTTCTTCTTCGCCGGAGGATGATTCCTCTCTCTCGTCTTCGTCTTTGGAGGGCTGATGAGAGAGAAAGGAGGATTTGGGAGCCATAGTCTCTCTGTGTGTGATGAGGTGAGAAGATGGAGAGTAGGGTTTGAAATATTTATATTGATGAGATCAAAAGTGGTGCCTTTTAATTTTAGTTAAGGATTCTGATTCCCAATTAGATTGATTTGATTTAATTATCGAGCACATTATTTTAAGTAATTTGTTAGGGTGGTGGCATTGGTAGCTCCTTTGCTTCACTAAGGAGTTGGGAGCTAGCTCCCTTCCATTGCAAATTGCCATGTTGGCTCAACTCCCTAAACCCAACTCCTACACATAGAACCCAACTCCATGCACATAAAGCAAGAAAATTGTGGGCCATGGCTACAAATTATACTTTTGTTTCAATTTTTTGTTTTGTTTTTTGTTTTTTTTTGCATGTTTTAAACTTTGAATTTATTTAATGAAATTATTGGCAAATTTGTGCTCCAATTGCATTTAATTTCTTTTTTTTGTTTCAAAATTTTCGTTTCATTTAATTTTTTTTAAATGAGCATGCATTTCAATTTTTTGTTTTTTTTTTTGTTTTTTGCATGTTTTAAACTTTCAATTTATTGTTGCGAAATTATTGGCAAATTTGTGCTCCAATTGCATTTAATTTCTTTTTTTTTTTGTTTCAAAATTTTCGTTTCATTTAATTTTTTTTAATGAGCATGCATTTCTATTTTTTTCTTTATAATGATATAATTTTTTATTTTATTTTATTTTAATGTGTAATTCTTTTATTTATTATGTGTAATTTTTTTGCAAGCAACCGACACAAGCTTGTTTGCTAAATTATTTGTAGTTTTATTAATTATTTTATTTCAGTTTTCTTATCTATATATACTTCAAGTTCTCAGTATTGCATACCATAACTTATCTTCTCTTCTTTGTGTTTATTTCTTGATTCTATTATTCATTCCATGATTGTGGCAAGTATTAAAGCAAAACGTAATTGGTGATTTTTTTTATTTCTACTTTTATTTATGTAATTTTCGTTTGAATTATGTATTTTCAATTATTAAAATTCTCCTTTAATTTTTAATTTTAAGTTCTGTTGATGAATAATATGCGCAAATATATGCTACTCATTAAATCAAATTAAATTATAATAAAATAAAATTAAATTAAATTTTAATAGAATTAAATTAAATTAAATTAAATATATAATTATCTTGCATAATTTAAATGAAATACACATTTAAATTGATGATAATACATTTAAATGTGTATATATATAATATTAAAAGATATGGTGGGACCCATAAAGGAGTTGCTTTTGTAGGTTTATTGTTGCAGATGTAAGTTTATAAAAGTTGGTAGATTTAAACTTTTGATGTGGCGCTGATGTGGCACATAAGGAGCTGCCTTTTTCTTCAAACCAATGCCACCACCCTTAGTACGAGGTGCATAGATTAATAATGTCTTGTTTAGGAAAATTATATTCGACTACTTACTGTTTTTCAAAGGGTTAATAGTGTTTTATGTCCCGAACTTTCAGCATTTTCTATAAAATATCTCGAACTTTCATTTTCTCCTAATAAACCCCAAACTTTCAATTTTTTTCATAAAATATCCCGTTATACAAAATTCGAAGACGAAAAGATGAAACTCCGAACTTTCAACGTTTTCCAATAATGCTGGCTCCTAATATGATTTTCCAACAATAACAGTCCTCAAAGTATTTCATTCGGCGAGATAAATCATCTTTTCGTTATCGAATTTTATATATCGGGACATTTTATGGAAAAAATTGAAAGTTCGGGGTTTATTAAGAGAAAGTGAAAATTCGGGACATTTTATGAAAAACGCTGAAAGTTTGGGACATAAAATAATATTAACCCTATATATAAAGAATTGTTGTTTTAGTGTTTATAAAAATTTATCTTCAAAAAAAATCATAAATTCACACGACAAAAGAGTATAAATTTTAGTGTGTTTAAAACAATCATCAAACTTCTTCTCATCTTTATTATCCTGATACGTGTTAATTTAATTCTTTGATTCACTTTAGCATTAATGTATTGTCAAATAATAAATTCATCTTTATTATCCTGATACGTGTTAATTTAATTCTTTGATTCACTTTAGCATTAATGTATTGTCAAATAATAAATCTGGACATATTAGGAATATACTTGTATAATTTTCTTTTACAATGATTTTCTTAATCATTGTGTAGAATTCAATCAGCCTATATAACTTGTTATATTATGCATCAAATAATAAAAATTCTAGAAAATCTTTTTTACTAATATGCATAAATAAAGTTTTAGAAAATTTTTATTTCTTAATAGAAACCTAAAATAAAAACAGATGAATATTTTGATGGACATTTTAACTAGTTAATAATGATAGTTGATAAAAATATGTTGTTAATTGATATTGGTCATTGATTTAACTTAGATACAACTATGAAAAGTCACCTTTATTTGAACAATTATAGTACTATCTTTCTTATATAAGTTAAAAAAATTATCAATATTATCTTTTAAGTTATAAAAATATTAGTATAATATAAAAAGACATTTAACATTAAAAAGTATAGATTACTTATACTTTTAAATAATTTAGTTAAATAACTATTGTCGTGCATCACACGGGAGCAAAACTAGTTATAGTGTTTAAGTCGTAATTTAATCAATTCCAACTCCAACCAAAATAAATTTATATGCATATACGGGTAAGGTCTTGAAAATGAACAAACATTAAACATTATTCGATTATTTGAGTGAGTTCACACTTTATCTATCTTCTTTCATTTGTTTTATTCAAAACAATTATAATTAAGCATAATGTAATAATCTGGAGGTCAGACTCGAGTCCAAGATATTATGCGTTCCGATTTTATTTAATATATTGGCCGTTTTCCCTTTCAAAATAATATAATTAAGCAATTATGTTTATGTTTTATATTCTATCATTTGTAATATTCAAATCAATTATAATTAAGCAATTATCTCTAGGGCGGTAAATGAACAGAGCTACTTGCAAGCTATTCGAGATTCGATTCAAAAAAAGCTCGTTTGAAGCTCGATTCGATAGTAAACGAGTCGAGTTAGAGCCTGATTTCGAGCTTGAGATTTTTATTGAACCGAGCTCGAGCTGACAGTACTCGGCTCGTTGAGCTCTCGAACATGTTCGGATTCGATTGTTCACGAACATGTTTGCGAGTCTGTTCACGAATCTTCAGTCGAGTTAGTGCACGAGCCTTAAACGAGTCGAACTCTAGCTCGAGTAACTTATTAATTAACAAGTTTTTCCTAAATTTATAATGAATTCGAGCTCGAATATTATATATATGAACATCTAATAAGCCGAGCTCGAGCTCAAGCTCGAATTCAACATTATCGAGTATCGCCCGAGCCGAGCTCGAGCTTGGTAAATGGGTGACGAGCCGAGCTCAATCAACAAGATAGAAGCTCGAATCGAGCTCGAGCCGAGCTCGAACACCCGAATATTTAAACGAGCCGAGCTCGAGCCTGCTAGTATTCGGCTCGGCTCAGTTCTGCTCGTTTACGGCCTAATTATCTCTATGTTTTATTGTACAACCTCGTATTGAATTACTCAAATATATATATAAAAGAATTAAAAATAGGATACTCGCGCATGCACGGGCGATATACTACTACTCCCTCCGTCCATGAAAGAACTTCCTAGGAGGGAGTGGCACGGGTTTTAATAAAATGTTGTATAGTGTATTGAGAGTGGAGAAAATGTTGTAAAGTGTATTAGGAATTGTGAAAAATATTAATAATTTATTGTGTTGTTTTAATTAATGTTATTTGAGTGGTGGGAATTGTCTTTGGTGGGGTATTGTCCCAAAATAGGAAAAAGTAGGAAGTTCTTTCGTGGACGTCCCGAAATAGAAAAATAGGAAGTTCTTTCGTGGACGGAGGGAGTATTAGTTAAATTATTATATTTTTGAATATGTAAATATTTTACGAATACAATTATAATATTCGCTCCAATTAGTAAACATTCTTAATATAACATGAACAAATCTTAAAAGAAACCAAGGAGACAGCCAAATTAGGATTGGATACAGATAATGAAATAGTATAAATTTGAGACTGTGCTATACAACCTATAACAACAAATTCGGATTTGAGAGACAAAAAATTTAAGGTTTTGAACTGAACCTCTTAACAACCATGAAGAACAGGTGTTTTTTATAAGTAGCAACTTTGTAGATCAATTCTTCTGCATATGTTCACAAAAGCCATCAATCCCACAACTCTTCACACTGTGTATGTCTTCTGTCATTGTGGCTGCCCGTCGTCCTTGGCCTCCGATGCATTGAGCCCGTCCCACGACAACCGAGTTTAGAAAGTCCAACATCTTCAAACATGACCTAAAATAAAAGAGCATAGAAACTTGTGTTATCGGTGAACTTCTATCGGACATGTACACGTACTACATCTATTCATTAATTCTGTGACGCGTGACGGTTGGACCTCACCATTTTCCTTGACTTTTCCCATTTCCCATAAAACAATATGGTGGGCCCATTAATTTCCCATAAGAAATGGTGGGCCCACTAATTTTGTAACGCGTGACGGTTGGACATTGCCATTTTCCACTCCCATTTCCCATAAAAAATGATGGGTCCATTAATTTTGCGACGCATGACGGTTGGACCTCACCATTTTCCACAACTTCTCCCATTTTCCATAAAAAGTGGTGGGCTCATTAATCTTGCTACACGTGACGGTTGGACCTTACCATTTTCTACAACTTCCCAGTTCCCATAAAAAATGGTGGGTCCAACTGTCACGTGTCGCAAAATTTATAGGACAATATACATGTATTGAATAATTTCTCATGTGTTAAGTAAGCATATTGTCCCCTTCATTTTTGCGTACCTTGGAAAAAGATTAGGTATCATCTTCAGAGCTGAATTCATCGTCAAGTTGGCGCGCCCTCATTGCTGGAAACAGTCGCGACTGCATCTCATGCGTGGTCTCGGAGGCCGGGGGTGATCCTTGAGATGGTGAAGGTGATAATGATGGTGAGAAGATGTCTTTCCTGTGCGTCTTTGGCAGTTTTATGGAGCTCTTCACGTCTTGGCACGCCTTGTCCACCATTAATAAGAAGTCACGGACGATCACAAAGAGATGCCCCCCGTCGTCCCTGCCTGCCCTACCGTGGAAGTAGTCTCCAGTGCTCTTCACTAGGTCCATCACTCTCTTCTCCTCCTCCATGAGCCATGCAGCGTCGGCCTCACACTGGTCGATGAATCTAGTGAGGGTTTCAAGAAACTTGCTTTCTTCATCCAAGCTCTTCATCTCATTCTCAAGAAAATCTTTAGTCTTGAAACGGGACTGGCCGAGTTTGGTCACGTACTCACTTATGATCTCGCGGTCAATCACTGCTGCCTTTTTCACGTTCAAGAGGCCGCTGCAGAGGCCGGACACTTCTTGAAGGCCGAGGCTCCGGTAGTACTCTTCCGTGTCATGGGAAGGATCCTCGTGAAGATCTTCTGTCATCACACTGGACAAACTCCCGCCCTCCCTCATTCTACGAGCAGCTCTTACTCCTTCTCCACGAATAATTTCGTGGACAACAAAATGCAGCAGTGTGGTCTTCCCATCCGTTCCTTTCACATCCGAAAGTTTCAAGAGCGTGTCGAGCTTGAATGCCTGAGCACCACCACGGTAGGTGCCATCATTCATTCGGTTGCCAGTTTTCAGAACAGCTTCCAAGAGTTTCAGGAAGAGTCTGCTGTTTTTGAGCTCGTCACACGCAGCCTGAAAAGGGTGATCTAATGTTTATTCATCAAAACCAACACTTGACATTTAAAAGTACACGAAACTAAACAAGCACCGCAATGCATGAGTCGAGCAACATGTTTCAAGAGCTTTAACAAGTACCAAAACCAATGGTAATGAAATGCATCCCTAGTCAATGTTCATAAGATTATTTCTCTTTACATAATAAATCATCAGATTGGTGCAACGTACCAACAAAATGAATTTCTCCTCATAGAATTCAATATGCTTTCATATATGTGAGGAAACCTTTTATAAGAATTCAACATAAAATATATCCATGGGGACTGCATACAAACCTCTAAAGTTTGTAAAGATTGTTTGACTGAAGTGAAGTCCTCCTGAAACGTGCTTACGAACAACAATGACTCCAAACGTTTAAAGGCAAATGGGATTTCAATCAAGGCCTTAAGAAATCTCTCAGCTGGGCCAATTAGATTAAGATCTCCAGTATATAACCTAAGCTTTAGTTCTTCGTCCGCCGTTGGTGCCATTTTCAACAGATTTTGGATGAATTCTGATGGGAGCTCATTACCTGGTCAACAAAATATACAGACTCCATCAAGAAGTTTGAAAAGAAAAAACTAATTAACAAACATGTAGAATTTATTCACATCAATTTATTTCTTGAAAATAATTGAAAAATCTTGTAAACACCACCTTCTATGAGGGCATCACAGACTTCTTCTGATGTCACATTCAATGCTTTTAGAAGAATTGCCAAGTTCTGCGATTTTTTAGCATCGATAATCTGAATAAACTGCGGGGTAGAAGAAGATTCAGATGAAGTTGATTCTTTTCTTTTATGTTTCTTCTGATCAGCTGCTGCATATCCAAACAGAGCTTCCATCATCTCCTCATCAAATCTGAAAGTTTCGAAAACAGTTACATGATTCACATGACAAATGCGGAAACAAGAGACAATCCAGTGCAAGTACTTACTGAAAAGAGCCAGCTTTGATCTCATGCCAGACCATTGAATGATCTGGGCTTGCCATAACCTTGTCCCAGAAGAATGGCTTTAACTTGGCTTTGGGGGCTACGGAGTCTTCCGAAGATACGGACTCATTTGTTGAATTACGTCGATGCTGGGGTCCCAACGCAGGGGGTTTACCAGGAGGTGCATTAGGAGGTGGACGACCGCCTCTAGGAGGCGGTGGAGGAGCTGGAGCTCCGAATACCGGTGGAGGAGGAGGTGGCGCCACTGCTGGTGGAGGTGGTGCTGGTGGTGCAGGTGGTGGTGGTGCTGGTGCCTTTGCTGCTGATTCTGTAGCTCCTTCCACAACCCCTGCTGCTGCTCCTGCCTCGACTCCCGCTGCAGCTGCTGTTCCTGCTCCCATTATCCCCATGGAAGAACCACCACCACCACCAGCTGCTGCTGTTGTTCCAGCTCCAGTTCCAGCAGCAGCCGCAGCAGCAGCAGCAGCGGCTGCAGCAGCTGCCGCTGCTGCTCTCCCCGGAGGAAGTGGTAATGGGATTTTCACATATGCCTCCCCATTATCATCTAGCAGTGGAGATACAGCTTGAGATGCAGCACTGTAAGCATCGACTGAACTGCCAACAGTCGAAGTCGCCTTGAAATTGAAACTACTCGGTGTACCCATCGGGTGATTGTTTTCTGTAGAACCTGGAAAGTTATACCATGGCTATGAAGAATGAAACACATTCGTATGATAAAAAGCACGACCATGATTCTACAATACCTGGAGAGTCAGTACCATTGAAGTTGAGAAGAGGCTTGTCGTCTCTCTGCACATCTTTCGGCTCATCTTCCCTCCTATCTTTATTTACACATAGAAACAAGACTAGTGCTGCAAGAGCAATTCCTGCCATTGAACTTGCAATCACAGCACCTACAAGATACATTCTGTTATCATTAGCACTGTCTTGTGAAGCCATAGGTGTAAATTTTTTCATTTCCACTGGAGGGTAGTCGATATCTAATGGTGAAGGGTAGTCGAGATCAAATGGTGAAGGATAGTCGATATCTGATGATTCTGATTCTTCTGAAGTAGGTGAAGAGGGTGATGCAGAATCTGAGTCTGAAGCAGTTTGTAAAACTTGGCGCATGCCAATTTTACGCCTCAGGTACCTTCTTGGAATACCAGCCCAACCAGAAAACAGATTTTGGCATTCATCAAGTAAAATCCTTTGCTCGTCATTTAAGACCTGCAACGGGAATTTTCTGTCTCTCAAGCATTTCAGAATTGTTATCCTCTCCTTTGGAGGCAGATCAGCTATAGCCTTCTGTATAGTCCTTTTCACTGACAAACTCGAACCAAATTCGACGCTACTGTATGTTGTAACAGCTGAATGAGATAGACCTGAACCTAAGTTCTTAGCAGCCTCGGTGCTATATTTCAACTTCTTACTACAATAATCCCAAACTTGCTCGGCCTGTCAGAAAATACCAACAAAACAACCCTGTTACGCTCTATACACATAATTTCATTGATATCTAAGTTCAGAAAAATGTAGTCCTTCATATAATCATATTCAAACAAATTCAAAAAGTAACTCTTGTTAAGATTACATTTCACAATGACACACACTTTAGCTTGAATTCACATTCTTGAAACCTAACCGAGCGGGATAGGAACAGAAAACTCCTTTTTATTAATGGCACAAATTAAAATTACTAAATTCTGTTTCATTTATACTTCTCATTTGGAGTTTTGAGGTAAACAAACATGCAGATAACCTTTAGCATCACAGATAAGTCCAAAATTATAAAAATTTAACTCAATCTACTCGAGCAAACTGAGATACATATTCAAACATGAATAAACTACACGAGACAGGTTGTAGTTTGTGTTTCGTTAACCAACAAAGCATATATTATTGCAGAAAAACTCATACATTGCTGAAACAAATAAGCATCATAGATAACCCCTTTTCTACAAAAGCACCAAAACAAGTTCATGTTCTGCAAAGTAAATTCCATCGACTTGGGCAAGTAAAACTTCACCCAAACTCACACAAATGCATGTATTTATTGCACGAGACGCGTTATAGTTTTGTGTTCCTTGACAGTGATAGAGAAGCATTTTTTTCTCCAATCAACAGAGCATATATTATTGCAGAACAACAGATACAATGGCAGAAGCAAACAAACATCATGCATTCTATATAAGTACCCAAAAAAAAAAACAGAAAAATCATAAAATAGCGATGGATTTTCAAACCGTATGATGATCGAAAACCTGAACTTCGCTGTCGAAAGAGTTTTCCCCTAATTCCCTCTTTCCATCCGAATCAATCGCTGCAAAAACACAGATAAAAACAATAAAAATGGCCACAAATCTGGCGCCCATCGCTTTCTCAAACAATCAATAATCCATTTCCCTCAGAGCTGCCTTCCTCATTTTGATTGAACTCAAACAACAACGACACGCATAGCCCCATCATCTACAGCTAGCTATGCATGCGCATAAACAACAAGAATTTTTTTTTTCTTCCTGCTTTAATTTTGAGCCCTAAAACAATGGGAACGAGAAAACATGTAACGGAAGTCTTTCAGCTAATTCATCCGAGAAAACTCCGAAAAAAATAAACAATATTTTGTTTTGTTTATTGGGGGGGTTCAATTCAACGTCACAAAATTCCCAACAATGCTTCAACGCCCAAAATATGGCTGTACCTCTTCGTAACGGAACCCAGAAAAATGTCCTTTTTCCTCAGGTCCCCAAACTGAAGAAAGGGAAAAAATTGAGCCGTTAATCTGAAAATGGAGTCGGATTCACGGTGGTGTGAATCGGATAGGGTTCTTTGATGTGATTCGTGAAGAGGATTTTGGGGGAAAAAGAAGCGATTTGGGTTAGAAATCGAATTTCTGTTGGGAGTTTTGTTCGTTGAAATGCTGCATGTAATTCGGAGGTGAGATGGAGAAATGAACAAGACAATGACGAAACAAAGAAACTTACTACAACAAAGAGAGAGAAGAGAGAGAGAGGAAATTATAAAAATAGTATATTTTATATATGTTGTTATCTAAATTATTTTTTTTTTCTATTTTTTAAGATGAAAATTTCCACGTATTGGTTGAGTATATCGTAAACGTCTATGTAATACTCAATAAAATAGAAAATTATTTAAATTAATAGTCTTTTTTTTTAGGGTTAATAGCCAGAAAATACACGAACTTTCATCGGAATTGCATATTGCACACGACCTTCAAAAATAGCCAGAAAATACATCACCTTTTAATTTAGTCGCAACTAAATTAAAAGGTGATGTATTTTCTGGCTATTTTTGAAGGTCGTGTGCAATATGCAATTCCGATGAAAGTTCGTGTATTTTCTAGCTATTAACCCTTTTTTTATCCCAACTTGGACCAATTAAAAAATTCAATAATTTTTAATAAAATGATAGTAAATTTTTAAGAGAATATTATAAATGAATATTATGATAATTTGTTAAAATATTTAATTTATAACGAATTGAATGATAGATGAATTTATTTAATTTCAAAATACATTAAAACATTATTTTCCATTATTTTTGCATATGATCTAAAATTATAATTGTTGAAATGAAGAAAATACTCTATATATTAATAAATTCCTAATTTATCGATATATTAATATTTCTATATTAATGAATTTATAGGTCCCAAAGGAAATTAATTTATACTATGTTTTAAAACCTATATTTTGATCAAGCGGCAGCGAAGAAGGATTTTTTGATTAGGGCGTATACGCACGAGGATGAAAATGGGGTGTATTTTGTATGCAATTTAACGATGGAATAATTTCGTAATTAAAATTAAATTATTTAAATAATTAATAATTTTAATTTCGAAATAGTTCTATTGTTAATTTTTAATTATTTAAATAATTTACATTCTTTAGTTTTAGCCACGGCATAATTCTGTCGTTAAATTTAAATTATTTAAATGATTTATATTCTTTATTTTTAGTTAAGGAATAATTTTATTGTTAATTTTTATTATTAAATAATTTATTTTTTATTTATTAACTACGGAATAATTATGTCGCTAAATTTTAATTAATTAAATAATATAAATTCTTTATTCTTAACTATGAAATAATTCTATTGCTGAATTTTAATTATTTAAATAATATATATTCTCTATTTTTAACTACAGAATAATTCTGACGTTAATTTTTAATTATTTAAATAATATGTATTCTTTATTTTAATTATGCAATAATTTCATCATTAATTTTTAAATTATTTAAATAATTAATATTCCTTAGTTTTAACTACGGAATTATTTTGTAGTAAAATCTTATGACATATATTATGTAGCTAATTCCGTCGTTAAAATATTTTCGTAGTAGATTCGATGAAAATTTTATCGTTAATTATCGAAAATATAAATCGTTGTTAATCTGTCGTTAGTCCATTGTAATTTTATGACGAAATTTATTTTTGTTGTTAATTCCGTCGCAGTTTACCTTTTTTTTGTAGTGTTTACGGTACATAATTCTTTCATGTTGGATCTATATTGTATTCATAAATAACTATATAATTAAATATAAAATATTTGTGTCAGAGTTTCTAACGTTTAATTTCATTGGATAATGCTCATGTTCGACTTCAATATCACAGTTAATGGCATATTTATAATTGAGTTAAGTATTAAATAAGCCCCTAACATAGATGCCCTTATCACATTTAGATCCCTATAGTCGAAGTTGGGCCAACTAAACCCCTTTAACTGCCTAATTTCGAACAATCGAGCCATCGCCTCTAATGTCTACTTAACGCTATCAGTTTTTTTTTTTTTTTTAATTTTTTAAAATTTGAATAGGTGGGCCCCACTCTTCCACCATTTCTTTTCATTTCCTAAATTTCCATTCAGCTCGGTGACCCCTCCTCCCCGATCTACGGGCTACATGACCGGCTACATCTCCCTCACCATCAGCAAGCTCACCCGCCTCTCCAGCCTCACCATCGCCGACTGGAAGGGCATCTCCGGCCCCATCCCCCTGCATCGCCTCCCTCCCCTTCCTCCGAATCCTCGACCTCATCGCAAACAAGATCTCCGGTGAGATCCCCGCCAATATCGGCCACCTCAGCCCCCTCAACGTGTTCAACGTCGCCGGCGCCTCAGCGTGCTCAACGTCGCCGACAACTATCTCTTCGACACCATCCCCGCTCGCTCACCAACCTCTCCTCGCTCATGCATCACGACATCTGCGACAACCAAATTTTCGGCACCATCCCCAGAATTTCGGGAAACTGAGGATGCTGAGCCGGGCCTTGCTCAGCAAGAACAAGCTCAACGGCTCCATCCCGGTCTCGATCTCTTACATCTACCACCTCTCCGATTTGGATCTATCTCTGAACCAACTGGGGACGCAGGCCTCGCCGACCAAAATAACTACCTCAGCGACGGCAATGTGGACAGCTTCAGCGGCGTGGGCGACAACGGCATACCTTTTGGCGGCGGCGGCGGCAGAATGGGCGCCAACGGCATACCCGACATACCTGGTGGTGTTGGCGTAGGCGGCATTATCGGCACCACGCCTCAAGGTGGCCTTGCTGGAGTAGGCGGTGTTATCCCTAGCGACGTCAGTAGCTTCGACGGCGCTGGTGGCGGCTTCTCCGCTGTTGGCGGCGGATTCCCCTGGCGTAGGCGGCGGTACCGGCGGCTTGCCTTCCCCTTGAAGCTTTAATTGTGGGGTCCACTGAATAAAAAAAGAAAAAGAAAAAACGAAAACAAACAGCGTCAACTGACCATTAGAGGCGAGGGCTCGATTGTTTGAAATTAGGCAGTTTGAAGGTTTAGTTGGCCCAACTTCGACTATAGGGATCTAAATGTGATAATGACCTCTACATTAGGGGCTTATTTGATACTTAACCCTTTATAATTTTGGAAATGGTTTCTTGTGATATTGTTTGTATTCAAATTAGAGACTAATAAATCTTGATTGAGATTAATAGATCTTAATTAAACTGGTCTTCACGTGCATTCTCACATGTGAACATATTTTCACGAAACTTTATCATAATCTTGTCGATGTGTTTTTTATATTGTTCGCATCCGGTTTTACGTGATGATAAATTAATATGTGAATAGATGAGTGATATTTTTATGTCAAAATTTGTAATCATTATCAAATTATACATGACAATGTTATGTAGATTCCATTGTCATAAAATAAGATTAATATATGTGGGCAAAAGTTTAGTAAATGCCAAATTATCAAGAAAGTTAAATATATTTTTTACATTATCAAACAAATAGATCTTGAAATTGGAAATCCAAAGTAGCATTTGTTTTAGAATTAGGAACTATATATTTGATTTATATATTCCAACCAGTCCGTATAGTATAATGTATAGTTTGATTCGAATGGAGCAAATTTTATTAGTAAAAAAGGAATTCACATATTTTTCAAATCTAAATTTATTTATTTTCAGGCAGGAAATGAAAATATAGAGTTAAATTTTGAATAAATAAATCAAAATAGAAGGGGGGAATGAGATATAGTATCCTTTTTAAAATATAAAACCTAAAACATACCCACCATTTACAAAATAATAAATTATACCCATTTAGGACATTTTTATCTGTATGTACCATTTCGTGCATTGTTCGACACTGAAGCATTGTCGAGCATAGACTGTCGAGCATCGAGCGCCGAGCAATAGTTCAATTTGAACTATTGCTCGACACTTGATCATCGAGCATTGAACTGTTGAGCACTGAATCAATTCAAATATGAGGCGAACAGAGGCAAAGGCGCGGCACGGCGAGACGAGACAGAGGAGCGGCTCGGTGCGGCGCGACACATCGAGGCATGCAGAGGCACGCCATGCAGATCTGGAGAGAAAGAGAGAGAGAGAGAGAGAGAGAGATATGGAGACGGAGGCGCAGCGCAACGCGTCCAGTCCAGGTGGGGGTGCACGTGGCGAGAGGCGGAGGGAGGAGGGGGGAAGGCGGCAGAGAGAGAAGATGAGAGGGATGGGGGAGAGATGACTGATGAGGGGACTCACGTACTAGGGAATTTCTTTTCTTTTTTAAGGGTATAAATATTAAATTTAATAAAAAATATGTAGTATTTATGTATTTTAGCTTGTGTGGATATATTTTTATTTTTGTCCAGAATAGGTAAAACCTACTATTAACCCAAAAAAAAAAGATAAAAAGTATATAAAATGCCTAATCTATTCTTTGAATGTTTACATAGTATTTTCGAGTGATATCATTCCACTGTAAGTCTGTAAGACTACATAATTCAAATTGATGACATATATACCCATTTGGTTGTTTCACAAAAGCCAATAATAATATAATCATTGTCTTGCATAATTTATCTTATTTTATCAAACAAATTATAAAATTTCAAAGAATCCCATGCTTATTCCACAGCATTTGTGCTTCAATGAAGCCTAGGCTAAGATGAGGCCCTGCAGCTAAGCTTGTACCACTTTGATTTTCATCCAATATGGTTGAATTCATCCTGAAAAAGTAAATTAATAAAATCAAGTTTAGATAGTGGAGAATATTGATATTTTAAGATAATATTTAAATTATGATGTATAAATTATTAGCATCTAGAAAAAGAAAGCAAATTTATATACTATAATTTAAGGAGTAATTTCACCTAAATATACGATTTTCACTTGAATTTGATTTTTGCACGGGAATTAAATAATTTTTCTTCGAAAGGAGAGCAAACTCTCAATTATTTTAATTCTTTATACGAGTGTCAAATGTCCTCAAATTAATGTTGAAGTTGACGCCTTAAATATTTATATAGCTTAAACAATGTAATTGGATATTTAACTTTAGTTAGCCACAATAACATTAATTTGGAAAGAATTAATAACCGCGCGTGAAAAATCAAAATAATTGAAATATTATGTATATTTGGAGACACAATTTTTAGTTCATATACAAAATAAAAAGTGGATGAAAATTTGTGTATTTGATTGCAATTTTCTTATAATTTACAATATTATCTTAATTTAAATAAATAATTATATGTTAAAAGAACTAAATAGTTACCCGGTTTGGTTTCTTTCAACAGTCTGATCAGTTAATGAAGTTGCATCATCCATTTGCATCGATGATGCTGCCTGCACCTAAAATGCAACCCCCTTTTCAGGCTTAACAATAATAATTATATATATATATATATAGGGAGATATATAGGTATATAGGGAGAGGTTCGAGAAAGAACCACTGAATAAAAGAAGAACGAAGAATCATTTTCAGTTATTCGATTATCAAGATCTACGATGAATGCATCATCTTATTGGATAAATGCAGATTATGGGTTTGAATCCTGAAGGGAGCAATTTTTTTTATTTTTTTGAGTGCATTAATTTTAACAGTGAATGCATGCATTAATTTTTACATTTGATGCATTAGATTTGATGGTTCTCACATTCTCACAAATAATGTAGTGTTCTCTAGAATCACACTATATATATATATATATATATTGTAATTACTTTACACTTCATTAAATAAAGAGTCACACACCTTTATACTATCTTACTCTTATACGTAACGGTGCCGAAGAAAGGCCATGTCGATTGAGATGGAAAGAGTAATAAAATGTTTATTGCATAATAATAATAATATCCGTAATAGGAAAAATTGCACCTAAATACACAAACTTTGCCAAAAATCCATATTTGACGCAAAGTTAGGATTTTACATTTTAATACACCAACTTTCGTTGTTGTCTAAATTTGACACGACTTAATTCTTAAAAATTCAAAAAACAACCCATTTTTATAAATAATTATACAAAGACTCACTTATGTTATAATTTGGGACATTTAAACCAAAACAAGATATTTCCTTATGATGTTTTCTTTTAAACCATTTTAGGCGCGGATCAAAGATTAAAAGAAAACATCATAAGGAAATATCTTGTTTTGGTTTAAATGTCCCAAATAATAACATAAGTGGGTCTTTGTATAATTATTTACAAAAACGGGTTATTTTTGAATTTTTAAGAATTAAGTCGTGTCAAATTTGGACAACAACGAAAGTTGGTGTATTAAAATGTAAAATCCTAACTTCGCGTCAAATATGAATTTTTGATAAAGTTTGTGTATTTTCACGCAATTATACCGTAATAATAACTATATTACCTCAACATTTTCAGTCCTTTCATGAACAAGTTGATTTCCTAGCAGTTTGGCCTACAAACAGGATGAATACAAAGTTGATTATATAAATATAATTAATAATGAAGTTGCTTGAAAAATGAAAATCACATCAAATTATTTATTAATATTGTTTGCTAAAAATTCGTTGTCAATGACCGTATTTTATTAGGGATGTCAATGCAGCTCGAAATCCGTGGGCCGACCCGAATAACCCGATAAAATTAGAGGGTTAGGGTTGAAAAATCGCAACCCGAAAAAACCTCCAGCCCGATTAGCCCGCACCCGACTAACCCGGAACCCGATAGGGCTAGCCCGCAAATCGGATGGGCTGGCCCGGTGGACTGACAGAATTGTGACTGATGCATCCAGTTACAACTTCTGCAATGTTTAGATCTATGGTATTTGCTTAAATATATATATGTAGCCTCATTAAAAAAAGTGAAATTAATTAGTTAGAATATATATGTGTGTGTGTGTGCAATCTCATTAAAAAAAGTGAAATTAATTACGAATTTTTTTGTAGAAATTGATTATTAGTATCTCATTAGTTAGAAATTAATTATTAGTATCTCATTTTAAAGTTATACGAATTTTTTTTTTCTGTCAATGAGACGTGCATGGCAAATCCACTAATTATTCAATAATAATTTAGATTGATTCTAGTGCATTGATACATGTTAAATTTTACTATCTCATTTTAATATAATTTTGTTTATGCAATCTTTAATATCTTATATTTTTGCATTTCATGATTTGCTATATAATTTATATATTTAATATCTATGTATATTTTATATATTATACATTAGATCATTAGAAATAATAGAATACAAATGATAATTTTATTTTTACGCCTTTAACATGATTAGCCCGATGGGCTAGCCCGAAACCCGAAAATTTAGGGTTAGGGTTGAAGATTTACAACTCGAAAAAATCTCCAACCCGATTAGCCCGCACCCGACTAACTCGGAACCCGATAGGGCTAGCCCGAAAACCCGGTGGGCTGACCCGATTGACATTCCTATATTTTATACTATACGTTAGAGTGTAAAATAAAGCTTGCATTTTGCTCATTTGAGTTTATTCAGCTCTATTTAATTGGAAATCAATAATCAGTTAAAAATTACCCAAGTTCAACTCTTAAATTACATCCCGAATTTGAATCCGACAGTGACTTTTTATTTATTACTTATAAATATTACAAATATAACATATATTATCTTCGTTGTTTACTTAATATCCAAAGTAAATTTTTCCGACCAATTTAAACTGACGTCTCAAAATCAATTATATGTCTACAAACAACCTGAAAAAGCTCTTTCAAATGCTGAAAATCCAATGAAATCTTCTGTAAGTTTTTTGAAAATTGTGATTCGAGCTATAAAGTGAATAGTAGAGATAAATGCCGACTATATTTATAATATATTGTTAAATTCAAACTAAAAAATGGACATAAAATCAAATTTTGATGTATATTTTTTAAGAATAACTCACCTTTGACAATTGTATACGCTGAATAGCGCTAGCAAGAAACTGCTGGTAAACTCCTGCTTCTAGAGCTGAATTGATTTTCTCAACATTAGGTTCATAATACCTGCCAAAAAACACAAAAAAAAAGAAAAACAATTTATTAATTTCCTGATATTGTAATAATATAAAGAAAATATATACTAGTAAATGTATAACCTCATTTTTTCCTGCGACTCACGTTGTTTCCTGTTGAGTTTGTCTAGTTTCTCTTCAAGTTCCTGTTGGAAAAAATGTTTATTCCATCTAAATTCATTAGTAATAAATTTTAGATTAGGTATTAATTATGTTTAAAATAGATGAATTTAATATATTTATGTATTCTAATTCGATTTTAGATGAATGAACAGTTAATTAATATTCGAAAATTACTAGAACTATTAAATGTAGTAGATTTTATAATGTGTAGGATTTATGGATGCATGTGACCTATGCATGACGACGCGTGGAAGCAGGGACGGATCTAGAAATTTAATAATGACCGGGCGAGATTTCACCGGATGATTCTAATAAAGTTTTAATAAAGAAAACGAGTTGAATCTTGAATAATTATTTGAAATGACACAATTATGACCGGGCGAGATTAACATATATAGATAAAAAAAAATTAAAATCATACATTTATAGGTAACAAAAAAAAATTTGACCGGGCGACGGCCTGGGGTGCCTGGCCTTTAGATCCGTCCCTGCGTGGAAGCTACAAAATGGTGGTTATACCTTGCACTCTTTTATGAAAGGGCACACACCATATTCCTCCGTAGTGTTTGAATTTCTTTATTTACTTATATCATTTATTTCAAAACAAAAAAAAAAACACACATCTTTTCGCAAAAAGACACATACTTTTGTAGTATAAATTATCGCTTTGATTGACAATTAAATCACAAAAGCTCTTGTGAAATCGGTTTTATGTTGAAACTAGCTTCACAATGACACTACTTCAACATACAAATGACAGTTTAAAATATTAAAGTCCATTTTAATAGGTCACTTCTTAAATTTGAAAAATAGTCCATTTTAATTTGACAAATTATTTATAAGAATATAACAAAAATAGTTGAATTAGGTTATTAATTAAGAATATAAAATCATAACATAAAATATTATACGGAAAATTTTTAGTATAAACAATACATTGGTTTGGCACTTTGTGCCTCGACTAATCCCCAAATTATATCTTAAAATTAAGTTTGTAATTATTTATAAAAGAAGACTATAAACACCCATGCAAAAACCAATTTAAACCATTAAATTTCTATTTAAATCGAATTGAAAGTAGTGATGGAATTAGCTAGTGTAAATTACCTCAATACTGAACTTGTTGGCCAGCAAAATCGGCGAGGTGATTGAACATTCATGTCAAGTAAAAAAAATAAAATCGTTAAAAATAATACTAATATTTTGTTTTGCAATATTAATGTTTATTTTTAAATATATATATTATATAAAAACAATAAAGTGAAGGTAAAGCTTAAAAGCATAAGGGCTTCTTACATGGCTATCTTTTCCAGCATTTCACCTTCATACTTCAACTGCTTCAACTTTTGAGACAAGAACTACATAATGAAATTTATTTGTCAATCGTAATAATAATAATAAAAAAAAACAACAATAATTAATAATAATGCTTAGATATGTAAAGATTCTTCAATTCAAAATTTCAAATACAATTTTCAAAAAGCTCGGCAAATGAATATGCACCTCTTCGTGATTAATAGGCCTGCAATACAAACAAAAATATTTTTTTAATATATTTTTTTTAAAAAATAAAGAAAATAAATGTATTTATGAAATCAGATTAATAAATGAATGATTTCACAACTTACCCTCCTCTTAGCTCATCAGGCCTGTCAACAAAACGAAGGAAGATATCCTCAATTCTGCAAGAAAATAAAAATTAAAAAATAGTTCAATTGGCAAACCATGTACAATATTTATAACGTATAGATCTATTAAAATTAAATCTTCTGTCACTTTAATTTAAAACAATTAATTTTGTGTTCCTATTGAGATTTGAAAGTGTAAATATTTCTAGTGTTATCATTCTCATTGAGCTACTAAAATTTTGTTTCAAATTATCAAACATTTAATTTTAACCTTGTTTGCTATAGTAATTTTTTTTTATGTAATCTAAAGGATCGATGATCACGAATTTTGATATCTCCAACAACTAATCAAATTACTCAGAATATACTTAGAGGGAGTTTAATTTTGAGTACAAGCAAATGTAGAGACATATAAAGACAAAAAGGAAACCTTCCGTTGCTAGCGAAGCTCGTAAGGCGGCCGGAGGGCGAAAACATGATGAGGGCGACGTCCGTGTCGCATAGAACCGAGAGCTCGCCGGCCTTTTTGACGATGCCATCCTTGCGCTTCGTGTAAGTGAGTTGTCGGGAAGTAGGGTTGTCGATTCGCCTCATTGCGAGCTTCTTGCGCCCCATGGTGGGTGTCGTCGTCGTAAGAAGAAGAAGAGGAGGAGGAAGATCTCGAGGAAGAGCATAAATTAGAGGAACGATGTGAATTTTGTAGCCATTTATGGGGCCATAAATAAAAGATTATGTACGGCCAAATGAATTAAATGTTGAGCTAAGCTATAATTTAAATGCTCTCTATGTGTGATGATTTGTTTTTTTGCTTCATAGTGATGAGAGAATCTGGTTTGGCTGTGTATTTGAGATTTGGTTTCTTAACAAGTGTTGCCTAGTGTCTAAATGGCCTTTTTTTAAGGAAAGTATTCGTTTGTAATTAATTTAAATTTGAATTTACATTATCAAGAAGCCGAAAGGGGATTTGAATAGCTTTTAATTACACAATCTAAATGCAAAAGGAGTGGATGCTCCAACGGCTTTTGTTTTTCATGTGAACGTCGTAAATACTCCCTTGCTCCGTCTCGATTCAATAGGTCACAAGCCTTAAATACGAATATTAAAAAATAAATAATTTACAATAAAATAGGAGAGTGAAATTAACTTTTGTTGATGATAGATATGTCCAAAAAGTAGGTGAGAGAAATAATGAAAAGATAATTATGTGTGAAATACAATATCATTTGATGTAAATAATGAGTTACATGAAGATATTTGCTATATATGTATTTACTTTCTATTTTAGAAAGTGACCTATTGAATTGAGACGTCTGAATAAGGAAACATGACATATTGAATTGAGATGGAGAGAGTATTTTTTTTTTCTTTTATGGGATATTTTTTTATTTTGATTAATGAATTAAAAAGATTAACTTACTTTTTATTAATTATTATTAAATGATAAAAAACTACATGTTATGCAATAATTGTAAAAACATTTTTTTGTTTTTTTAATTATGGGAAGAGGGAGCGACGTGGTTTGCTTGCTATTTACAGACATGAGTTTGCACCGTTTGGATGTTTATTGAGACAATTGTAAATACCATTATTCAAACACACACACATATATATTAATATATATTTTTATCCAATTACATGTTTCTCTTTCCGTACATTTTTTGTACTTTGCTTGAACGGATGATTTTTGTGTTTTACTTTGTCCGTACATTCAAATTTTATACTCGGACGGATGATTTTTGTGTTTTACTTTGTCCGTACATTCAAATTTTATGCTATGTCGAGCGCATTGTACATTAACCTTAAAATTTTGACACGTAGTTACCTATAATTGTATACTATATTGGTTTAGTATTATTGGATTTTACTTCGATTTTAATGACGTAGACACGATTTTGAAAAAAATTAATATGTTTTATTTCTCCTTCTTTATCGTAATTTAACACGTGTTTAACAATGCCAGATACGAAATTGAAATACCATAAAAACATACCAAATTCAAAGGGTCCTTCATTTCATTGGTCTTGTAATCTTATGTTTTATTTTTTGGGCCAACTTTTTGGTAGTGAAGATAAAATTGATTCTCTTTTTCAATCGGGAGAAGATAAGTTGATAAATGCAAAGGTCAACGGACTATATAAAAAAAATGTTACTATGCACAAAATTAATAAATCTATTAAATCTACAGCGAAAAGTGAAAACATTCCAAAACGACGACGCATAGCCCAAATCTGCGTAACGACGTCGTATAGCAAATTGAATCCATTGATGAAGCTCCATCTCCGATTTCAGCTAATCCATCAATGGAGAAGCACGTTCAGAGGCTCCTCAATCGAATCTCCGTCGCCGCCATAACCGCGGCCACGCTAATCCTCCTCCTCCTCTCCATCCAAACGCCGCAAACCTGCTTCGACCCGTCCGACCCGAACCCGAAGCCCCACACCCGTTTCCCCAAATCCACCTGCGACTTCCACCCCCGCGCCTACACCACCGTCGAGAAGCGCAACCGCCGCGTCTGGTCCACCAAGGCCTGGAACGTCGCCGTTGCCTCCTACGCCTCCTTCTTCGAAACCCTCCGGGCCCGAAACCACATCGCGAACCACTCGCACGTGCTGGTCGTCTCCGCCGGGCCGGGCCACGCGGTCCGGGCCCTCAGGGATTCCGGCGTCGAGGACGTGACGGGGGTGGAGGTGGTGGAGTGGCCGCCGCTGGTGAGCCGCGCGGATCCGCACAATCTGCCGTTTTTCGACGGGATTTTCGATCTAGGGTTTGGCGCGTATCTGGATCTGGCTCTGTTCCCGGGTAGGTACGTGGGGCAGATTGAGCGCACGGTGAGGCGCGGCGGCGTCTGCGTGGTGGCCGTGGAGGAGTGTGGGGCGGAGGAGGTGGCGCAGATTGTGAAATTGTTCCAGAAATCGCGGTTCGTCGACGCGAAGAGCGTGGTTTTGGCCGGGGAGAGGAGGACTAGAATCGTCATGAAAGTTGAGAGTTAGCTACTGAAACTCTCTCTCTCTAATTCTTAATTATTTCTCTGTAAATTGTTGTTGTCTTATCTTTCACACTTGACATAACCTAATTCTTTGAAAACAGATGAATCATTCTTTGTGAAATCAAATTGATTTGGCACATTTGAATGCTTTGTGTGGATTGAGATTCCGTTGAAAAATATGTGTTTAATTATTTCGAGCTTCTTTGTGTGTACATGATTTTGGGGAAAATTCTGCATATTGCTCAGAGGATTTGTTAGGTTATGTTCATGAATTTGAAGGAAGATTCATAGCTATAGTTTAGTGAATTCAATTTCATCAACTTTAGTTTCTCTATTATAGAAGCATACTTGAGTTCTTGATCGTAGTCTTGTTTATGTTCAGTCGAGTAATCAACTTTAGTTTCTCTATTATAGAAGCATACTCGAGTTCTTGATCGCTGTCTTGTTTATGTTCAGTCGAGAGACATCAAGAATTGTAATGAATACGAATAGATGATCCGCGAAGCTGATAGACATAATGTTTAGCTTGTTGCTAGAAAATCGAGTTGAACACTTTAAGGCTATCCCGGTTTCTGCATTATGTCGTGTGAGATCTCTTCATTAGGGTTCCTGGTTTACCTCAAGAATTAAATACGAATAGATGATCTCTGTGAAGCTGATAGACATAGTGTTTAGCTCTCCATGAGATCTCTGTGAAGTTGATAGACATAGAGTTTAGCTCATTGCTAGAATCCGGGTTGAAAGCTTTAAGCCTATCCTAGTTTCTGCATATGCTGTGTTAGATCTCTCCATGAGATCTCTGTGAAGCTGATAGACATGGTGTTTAGCTCATTGCTAGAATTTGGGTTGAACGCTTTAAAAGCCTATCCTAGTTTCTGCATTATGCTGTGTTAGATCTCTCCATTAGGGTTCTTGCTTTACCTCAAGAATTGTAATAAATACGGATTGATGATCTGTGAAGCTACAGACATAGTGTTCAGCTCGTTGCTAGAAAATCGGGTTGAACGATTTAAGCCTATCTCTGTTATTTCATTATGCACTGTGAGATCTCTCCACTGGGGTTCCTGTTTTAGTTGCCAAATCATTTGCAGTAGAAAATTGGTGGTTTATGTTATGATCTCTTTAACATAAAGTGCATGTTGTACCTTTTCTTTTGCTGTCCCCTTCTTTTAGAGATAGTTCTTGGAAATTTTGCTTTAAATCTGTTTCAATCTGGTCATTTAAAGCTGGATTGGGTTCTCATCTTTATTTGTGAATGTTATTTGATCCGCTGCAGATTACTTCTTTTTGTTGGGATGAATTTGAAATTATGTTTTAACTTTTCATGTGCACAATGAGATAGATGCATTGATTTCTTTGAGGACTTCGAAACATCAAGAATTTGTCTAATGTTGTACTCCCTCCGGCCCACTGTAAGTGAGACATTTTTTTGGGGCACGAGAATTAAGAAAGATTATTTTGTGTATAGGTGAAAAAGTGAAAATGTGTTTAAAGGGAAAAACTTTTACCCAAAAAGGAAAAAGTCTCACGCCCAAAATAGAAAGAGTCTCAGATACAGTGGGACGGAGGGAGTATAAATTTGCTTTCATTTTTTTATTCTTAATGTTCTTATAAATAAGGGATTTGTTGTGTTGAGATGAAAGGGGTTCTTTGTTGATTTGGTGCACTGCACATTTGTATGATTTTATTATTTTTCCTCATATTGTGACTTCAATGGCAAGGTGGATAAATGCCTAAGATTTTATCATCACCGGAAAGGTTTATTTATTTTATTATTATTTTTAATAATTGTAGTACATATAGCCATAGGGAATGGATTTGGCTTATTTCCCCAAGTTGCATCATGGGTAATACTTTTCATCAAAAATTGTAGTCCATGGAATGAATCATGGGAAAAATAGTCAACTCATTTCTCATTATCTTTCCTTTCCTTTATTTTTAATATTTTTTCAAGTTATATGAATATACTATAAGAATTCAATCTTAAATTACTGCAAACAAACACTAGATCTCCACTTAATAATGTCGGAAGTTTTTTGGCACCATTCCAAAAGTTCCAAGTTCAAGCATTGAAAAAAAAATCATTTTACATATGTAGTGTAATGTCAAATTCGTGATATTCTATTTAGTTTTCAAGTGCAAAAAATATTGCATAGTTTCTTCTAATTTGACTATAAATTAGTCAAAATTAATGATGGTTCGTAATAACACTGAAAAAAAGAATGGTAGTCGAAATATATTTGAATATTTATCTCATAAATATTTGCAAACAAACATCCTCTCCAGTATTTAGACCAACTACACTATACTCAAACACACATACTATATGTTATTCTTATTTAAGTTCAACACACACGAGCCATCTTTATACGTTGTGTTCGATTTAGAGGGTGTTTGGCTGAGCTTATAAGCTAACTCAAAACAGCTTATAAGTTGTTTAGGAGCGTATAAGCTCCTCCAAAGTGTTTGGTAAAATAAGTTTCCAAACAAGTTATAAGCTCTAAAAATAAGTTCCAAGAGTTTATAAGCTCCCCAAAAAATAAGCTCCTCTACCCCAACTTATTTTTTTATAATCTCATATGCAACAATCATCTTACAAATATTTTTCAACTATAATTTATTATTTTCATTATATATCATTCAAGTTCATTTTTCTTCGATTTTCTCTCTCTAACAAAAAATTCTCTCTCTAGTTTATAAGCTCAATTATCTAAACACTTTGACAACTTATAAACTCTTAAAAATTACATCTTATAAGCTCTTGAAACATCTTATAAGCTCTTGGAGCTTATAAGCCTTTTAAAATAAGATTAGCCAAACACCCTCTTAGTAGATCAAATAAGATCTAGTTTCATGATATAATATATTGCATCCCTTCACAAAAACTCTTTTTAATGAAGTGTATATGGATTTTAAAAAAAATATCGTGTATTTGATGAGTGAAGTAATTATTTCTCAGTAAAATACACATGAATTTAAAGAAAATTAATTGTGTATTTGGTGAGCGGTGAAGGGGTTCCACATTTAAAAAAAAATGGTACTTCCTCCATCCCACAAAACTTGAGCAGAATTTTTTTTCGGATTATCCCGCGAAGTTTGAGCAATTTCCTTATATGGCAATTTTTTAATCTTCTCTTTATTCACTTTTTCACCTACCACATTTAACACATAAAATACTAATTCCTTAAAATCCGTGCCGAAAAGAAATTGCTCAAGTTTCGCGAGACAAATGAAGTAATAGTAAGTGAATTTATGTAAGTCTATTAATGAGAATATGTATAAATATGTAGAAATTTTAATGATAATAGTTAGCCTGATTATTTTCAAAGAAGAATTAGGAAGAAGTTTTGTGGAAGAACCCAAAAATAAAAATTAGGAATAATTTTTGTGTACAAAAAAAGTAATGGAGTACTAGTATATTATTTGGTTGGCCGAAGTTTAATTTTGAGACTATATATGTAGGATTAATCTTGAACTTTAACAAATTTATCTCCAATAATTTTGGGTTGGTTCAATCTTAAACAATCTCGACTAATATATAGTCTATAAAAATTGTTCACCCTACAAAATATAATTTATCTTGGACTTCAATATTTTAACAATATCCTCTCATGACATAATACCAATTTAAATCAAACATTTCAGCATTACCAAAAAAATGAATAATAATTAATCAAGAAACATCCAAAAATCACAGCTAAACTAACAGCAGTTTCTCCTCTCAGTCTCAGATTCCCCTTCCATGGCCTTCACGTGATAGTGCTCACCCCCCCCCCCCCCCCCCACCCACCCCCCTCAATCGTCTCCTTCACTCCACCAATGACCAAAGGCAAGAAGAAGAAGAAAAAAAAGGTGAAAAAGAAAAGCAGGAAAAATACATACATACAATTCCCAAACAGGAATGCAAAACCACCATTTCCTCCACGCATAAATACAAAAAGACACACACACACACACACACTCACCAGCTCATCATTGCCCCCACAAATTCACAAATGCCTTTCCCCAACTGCAAATTTTGAGCAGAATTCCGCCGCACCAATCGAAACTCGAAAATTTTGGGGACGGAAGAATGTGTTACGTCGGCAAAGCGACGAAGATCTTCGTCTTCATCGTCGCGATTCTCGTCATCACCGGGCTCGTCCTGGGGTTCACGCTGCTCAGGCATCACGGAATTCGCAAAAAATCGCACGATTGCTACTCCGATTCGTGCGCGGAGACAGCTCCAATCGTTTTCCCCGCTCCGGATTCCAATCCGAGCTCGGCCACTCCTAATCCTTCCGGCAACTCGAATCCGCCGCCCCCGCCGCAGAGTGAGAGTTCAGGCTCCACTGTTCCGGATTCGCCACCGCCGCCGAGTGATAATTCGAGTCCTAGTGTTCCGGATTTGTCTCCGCCTCCTCCGGCATTGACTTCTCCGCCGCCGCCGATGCCCACGGTCTACCCGCCGCCTCCTGCAGTGGTCTCGGCGGCTCCGCCGCCGGCGTTTAGTCCGCCTAATCCAGTGCCGGCGGCGCCAGGTCCAGTGAATAATTCATAATTCTGCTCTTTTTTATTCGATTATTGCTTATCAATTTGACATCTGCTTACTTCTTTTTAAGAGTTTTGTTATTCTGCCATAGATCTTCGATGAATTGATATTGTATAGTAGGATTGATTTTTTTTTTTTTCTTTTTTTCAAATTTTTGATAGGATTGGATGATTTTTTCTACTTTACAATCATAAAATCTTTGGAGCAGAGTATTATCTTTTAGAATTTTGATAGGATTGGATGTTTTGATTTTACACTACTATTCAATTCGTTTATTATTTTCGGAGTGTCGATGTAATAAATTATTGGGGTATTTATTTTCAAAATTTTCATGTATATTTAAATATCTTAAAATATTTCAGAATTTAGGCATTTTATTGGTGAGAAAAGAACTTGATGTGGAAGAAAAAAGAAAGAAAAAGAACTTGGTATTTTCTTGGTAACTGTCACTGACTAGATTTGGTAGTGTGATGCTATAATAGTTTAATTTAACAGTAAAGTTTTACTTTTTTCAACCTATTCTAAATACTAGTGCGTAATCCGTCGAAATTCGATTTCGACGGGAAATTATTTTAAATTATTATTTAAATTATATGTTACTTCTTTCATCCTTCAAAATTATGCATATTTTTTCTTTTTGGTACTGGCCCCCAAAATTATGCATACCTTATTTTTAGACACTACTACCACACATATAATTCTTACAATTTTATCATTTTAACTTACACTATTTACTCATAATCTATTTAACAATACTCTCACCGTAGGACCATTTATCCACTATCATTACTACAAACTTCCATGCATAATTTTGGGGGACGGGGGAGTATTATTTTTGTATAAATAATTATTTATATATAAATTATTTTTAAATTTATTTAATTTAATGTAATATAGTTGAAATTATATTAATCTGAATGATATTCCACAATTAAATGTTAACATTTTGTTAGAATAATAAATATTCTTTTTATATAAAATTTTATTTAATAATATTTTGAAAAAAAAGTCAATATTGAAGATTTTATTTCATCTGGGCATCATCTCGTCTGAACCACCCTATAGAATCATATGCATTACTAATTTCATAATTTATTATTATTATTATTATTATTATTATTATTATTATTATTATTATTATTATTATTATTATTATTATTATTATTATTATTGACGAAACTGAAACAAATAAAGTTTTTAGATATGAAAAATATATTTTTCTTCCCTATACAAATAAAATGTACGGATATATTTTATAAAAAATAAAAATAAATTTTAATTATTTTGATAGACATAAAATAAGATTTTGTTTTAGAGTAATCAAGTTATAGAATTTGTGCCTTATTATTTAAACATGTAAATCAATGACCGAACCCGTTTATAATTTACATACACGTGCATGTCTCAATTCAAACTCAATTTAAAATTGATTTTATTGAAAATTAAGAAGATAAATATTATATATATATATATATATATATATATATATATATATATATATAAATTCATACAGTATAATATATTGCAACATATACATATAATATATACGCTTTTGAGAAATATAAAATTAATAACAGATATACATCTAATCACTAACATTCAATTAAAATCATTTATTGTAAATAAATTATATAATTTTTTTTCTTGTCAGACATGTAAATCTAATTTTTATCGAGATAAAATAAATAATAAAATTTATTAATTTAGATTATATGTAAGTTAATATTATTATTATTATTATTATTATTATTATACATTTATTATTAATTATATTTATTATGATTAATGAATCTTTAAATAGAATGTAATAGTTATTAATTAATAAATGATGAAGATTATATATGGTAAATTTTGAAATGGTGAGATTCTAGATATGCCACATAGGTTAAGGGTTAATCCTATTATAAAGAAGATTCTGTTACTTTTAGACACGGATATTATTTTTTCATGTAGAAAATATATAAAATTGGTTGATAACTTGATATAATTATTTAAATATTAAACATAAAGAGAGAATATATTTTGAAATAAAGAATGAGACATCCGATTATGAAAAGTGGAACATTCGTGATGGAACTCACGGAGTAGTAAACAACGGCTCTCATAAAAAATAGTTTTAGTAAACAATGGTGTGATATTTTAAATTTTAATTTTTAGGACATTTGTAAATGTTAAAAAATTGTATGAGCAGTCAATTTCTAACATGGTGAAAATAAATAATTATCCTCTATTTCTAAACTAATCATAGGGTTTGAATTATAATAATATCTATGCTTTACGTAAAAAACAGAAATTTATAAATTGTATTTTGATCTCTTCACTATGAAATGAGGTGCTATTCTCTATTTATGGACCATAGCCAAACCATTTTAATAAAGTCTTTTCAACTTTTCATAGTAATTATTAGCAAGCAACATATTCATTCTACTTTTTGACGAGAAATAGACATTTTACCCTACATTTCAATTAGCTGGTCCCCTTTGTTTTAGCAATTTCTTCAAATTTTCATGCTTATAAGTAATTGTGTCTGTGCGAGTCACATTGCATGATGCTGTGATAAAAGTTAATAAGTTGTCATAATTTATTCTTTCTCCATTTACCAAAATTATAATTTTTGTTTTTATTTTTTAACGTCCATAAAAACTATACTCCATTCATCTATGAATCATCTTCCTTTATTTTTATTTTCTTTCATCCTCGAAACATTTTTCTAATTGATTTTTTGAAATAATTTCACTAATTATTATGCTTACAATTATCACATATTTATACCAATTGCCACAAATATACCTACCAATTTTCATTTTAATTGGTCCATTAGTCATTATCATAACTTTTTATATCATCACTTTTTTTTAATTTGTGGGATCCTTTTGCCATTCATCAAATATACAATTAGTTTTTATTAAAATTTGTGTTGTCTCCTATTAGGAAGATATTTCAAGGACGTGGGGAGTAACACTTTTTTTTAAGACATGACTCCACACTTTATTGTTATTTTTAATCTTTACAAATATCTTTTGTGACAGCCCAATTTTGATAAACTTTTCAATTTAAAATCTTGAAGAACTAATAGATAAAAATAAAATTTCTTGACTATCAAAGTTTAAAATAATTCAAAATCAACTTGTCAAAACTAAAGTAGCAACATAAGATAAAAATAAAAATAAAACGATAAACTAAAACTTAACAAATTCAACTAAAATGTTCAATGTAAATCCCTTATCCCTAGTCATTCTCAACTTCCATGGCCACTTCGACGCTGGAACTGCAAAACTGAAAAGATAAGGGGTGAGCATTGTTAGGGATACGTCCAACAATTACGGATAAGAATGTCAGGGTCGTCCTGGACGGTGGGCACTAGCAACCTGAAACCACAAATACGTTAAAGCCCTTCTAGGAACACCGGTGGGGTGTCGATGGAAGGGCCTCCGACGCTCAAGTCAGTAACGGTATAAGTAATCGTATTGACAAGAATTGAAATATATTAAATAAATGGTTAGATCAGAGCGATCTGATTGACGGAGTATAGAGTTGTTCAGCAATCAGTCGGGGTCACCGGGTCGTCCTGGATGACCTGGTTGCCGGGATCCCCTGGATTGAGAGCGTGGAGGCGGATTTAGAGCGAGATAGGAGAGAAAGTGGAGAGATCGTGCTAGAGCGTGAATGATTGGATAAGTCGAGTGGCCTAGTTAATTTTCTTATATACTGTGGTATCTCGACGGCTAGGATTTTTTCGGGACCTCCGCGAAATCCTGGTTGTTCCGATATTTACGGGATCATCTCCTTGGCCTGCATTCTCCTCGAAGTCGCAAATCATTTCTAGGGTTTGGTGCGATTGGGCCTCAACGTCTTAGCGTATGGGCTGAATTAATTTCAATTAATTCCATTTTTGGACTGTGCTGAATATTTGGGCTGTGAATATTTATTTAAATGGACTGTACGAAAATTTTCCATTACAGTTTGTCCCCCACTTTCTAATTTGATGCTTCTCGAAATAAAGAGTAAAACTATTGACTAGTTTAATTCGTTGTAAATTCTCTATTGGAGATTTTATTGAGTCAATAAATTTAGAATAATATACGGAGCTGGGACCAAAAGTGGTCTATATTCCAGTATATGTTACTGGTGTAATTGTATTATAATTGTGTAAATGTTAATTTGGACTAAAGAATGATTTATTGGCCCATAGCCTAATTAAATCGATTTGGGCTTCGTTTTTTGGGGGCCTGGGGCAGCTTAAGTGTGTGAATGGCCCGAATATTAGGCTGATTTTCGCAGCCCATTTAATGGGGTATCGGATTTTATAAAAATTTAGGGTTTCTCTCTTAGGGGCGCCGCCTTTTGATGCACCAACATTTGAATATGGCTTCTTTGAGAGGAGGCTGCTGCGGTGGCTGTTCCGACGGCCGTGGAGCAGGCGGCGAGATCTGGTAAACTGGCTGGCAGTGGCGCGAGGTGGAGGGCGGCGGGTTCATTCGCCGAGATTTCCGCTGCCTTGTTCTCCGGACCGGCGGATTTCTCTTAAAGGCGACGTGGCCTTGCAGAATGAGGGAAGCGACGACGGCTCTATCCCTGCGAATCTCAGGCGGCTCTTCGCGTGGCTTGACGGGACGAGAGAGAGAGAAAAGGCGACTTGAGGTGTAGTCGGCCTCAATGCTTTTTCAGAGGCGGTGGTGGTGACTGGATGAAGCGATGACCAGAGAAGGAGATGGGCGCCGTCTTTTTTCTAGATCTGGCCGGAGACGGACTAGTGATGACGGAGTGAATGATGGCAGGCTTTCTCGCCGCGAATCTCAGGCCGCTCTTGCGTGGCTCGACGGGATGAGAGAGAGAAGGGATGACTTGAGGTGTAGTCGGCCTCCATGCTTTTTCAGAGGCGGCGGCGGTGACTGGAGAAGGAAGCAGATGCTCTTTAGTTTCCAGATCTGAGAGTGAGCAGGGCGGTGCGACTTTGCGACACGAGACTGTTTGTTTTGCATCTTTCGATTTCTTGGCAGCAACGGGGAGATGGATTTGATGTCGTCGTTCCGGCCGCCATGTCCGACGAAATGTGGAGCAGGCGGTGAGGGCTAGCTTTGGCCGAATTGTAGAATCTGAAGATTTTCTTCTTTTTTAGTCAGATTTTGTTTTTCTCCTTCTGTAATACTTTGTTCAAGTTCTTTTTCGTATGGATTTCCTAATCTTCAAGTTTCGAAACAATGTTGAGTAATGTTCATTTGATTTTGAATGAGATAAGAATCTTGAAAAAAAATTTGTGTAGATGAATGTTGGATGAACATGTGTTCTTTGTAGATTTCTGGAGTTTTTTGTTGGATGCAGATGAATGTGGATGATGTTATTTCTTATTGATTTTGTTTTGATAGTTGTGTGTAGTATATTTTTTGCATTTCTTTGGTGTGGAAGGCTTGTTTGCATGACTATATATTGTGCATCTGTTTTGTTGATGTCTACGGGATGTACGTGTTGGCATGGTTGTCTGGGATGGAAGGGATGGAAGGAATCCATTTATGTGCATAATTGAAGTGTGGGATATATCATGGTTGTCCGGGTTGTCATGGTTGTCCGAGTTGCCTAGTCATCAAGGTTGCTTGTGAAATTTGGAGACGTCTGGGATGGCAGGGGAGTCCTGGATGCCTAGTCATCCGGGTAGTCCTGGATGACATGAAAGTCCTGGATGTCCAGTTATCAAAATCGTGTGTGTAATTTAGGATATCGGGGGTGACAGGGTGCCTTTGTACTATGCGTGTGTCCAGGATGTCCTAGTCATCCGGGTAGTCCTGGATGCTCTGAGTGGCTAGAGCTATTGTGATATATTGAAATCCTAGACATCCGGGGTGTCTTGGATGCTCTAGGCGTTTAGAGTCATGTTGGAATCTTAGCTATCCTAGATGTCTTGGACGCTCTGGATGGCTAGAGCCATACTGAAATCCTGGACGCTAGGATGTTTGGGATGCTCTAGACGGCCGGAGTTGTTTCGACATGTCTGCGGTATTTTAGAAAAGCTCGATTCTTGTGGGTTGTTTAGATGGTTGACAAGTGTCGCAAATCCGAGCCCCCGTTTATCTATATAATGGGGAACTTGTCTTTCTTTTTTCACAAACACTTTGAAAGCAATTGGAGATCTTGGAGGGATCAAGAGTAGAGAGAGCATTTCTGAAGGCTTCGGGAAGGTTGGTTTTATCTCTACTATTCTTCGAGTGTTCTTCGCATATCTTCAAACATGATTTTATGTAAGCATGCTATGTTTTGCTTCAGAATAGCTTTGATTTATTGTTTTTGTAGGGAGTAGTTTGATCCATATGTATTTTATTGTTTGCATATATGGTGTTTGTCTGGGTATACTTAGCTAGAAAATGAATTGTTGGAAATTGCTTTACTGGGTGGTCTGGGTCGTCTGGGTGGTACTGGTGGACCTCCTTGTTCTAGTGAGCATATGTGTTCCATTATAATTATATCGCTAGTGATGTATACTTAGTATGTGACGAGTTGGGTCTGGGTTAATTTATTAACTTTATTACTTGACATGCTAGTATCGTTGGGTTCGGTCTGGATGGTCTGGATTGACCGAACTCAGACGTTGTCGTAATTTAGGGTCGAGTTACTATGTCACGGAATCGGGGATGGTCGATAGGTTCCACTACCGGGATGTCACACTTAATAGATGATGAAGATTATGATGGTGTAGAGGTTCCTTCAGGTATCCCGTATGATCAGCTACGAGATGGTAGTTATGTCTGTCCGGGGACGTCCGGACGTTCGGGTCTCGGGGTCGACAGTGAAGGACCTATATTGGATGCTATTCCTATGCCTTCATTTCTTAGCGACAAGGATCCGGTATCTCGCGTAAATCAGGTTGACATGGTGCGAAAGGCTTCGACGAAAATACAGAATACCCGATTGGGTAACACTGCATGCTCCGGATGCTACTTTGCTTGCCTCCTATCATGTGGAGAATATGGTGTGTCTATATGAGTTTATCTTCACATAGGGGAGTCGACTTCCACTACCCCGGCTTGTGTTGGAACTGTGTGACTATCATTGCTTGTCTCCGAGTCAACTTATGCCGAATGCATGGAGGTTACTGCTAAACCTTCAAGTATTTGCTGAGCTGCACGGTTTTGACATCAACGTATATGACGTGTTATACACGTATTCTTTCTCGAAAAATCTTAGTTCAGGTAGGTTCTGCATGAGGGTGAGGCCCAACCGGGATGCCCTCCTTGAACCATTGAGCGATGCTGAGAAACATTGGGCGTCTAAATATATCTTTGTAAGTTATGATAGTCTGGGTGTGCCTGCTGGCTTATGTGTTCCATGCGCTTGGAGGGAAGGAAGTGAGTTGTTCTAGTTGATCTAGTTGTTTGCATTGTCATGTTTGTCCTCTTTATGATGCTGACACTTTCGCCTATCTTCTCTACAGGTTGGTTTGGTCAAGATCCTCCCGTTACACTACACCTAGCTGAACGGGCTGACTGGTTCCTTAGTTTTCCTCGAGCTGAGCGTGCGTGGAGGTTTATCTTAAGGGACGAGAACTTAATCAAGACGTCTGTTTAGGGTCATCTTGTCAGGTGTGAAGAAGGTACATATATTCTCCCCACTCGCATCGATTCTACTATTGTACTGTGTCGTAGGGCTTTAGAGCTCATAAATGACGGGGGGATTCCCCATTATCCCATATAAGGTCAACTGACACCGGATGAGCGGGCTTATGCAGATCGTTGGATGTCGAATCTCAAATATCAAGTTGATTGCACTAATGAAAAATCGTACAGGGGCATTCTGGATAGGCAGAAGCAGCAGAAGAAGAAGAAGAAGCAGGTTGTGACTTCCAGTTCTCACGAGGTTGAGACTGTAAGTGATGATGTGCTGCCGCTTGATCAGGTTGTCCAGAGGCGTGGGAAGCGGACTGCTGAGTCGAACGAGCCCACTTGGACGGATGGATCCGTCAACTTTAGTATTCCTGCCAATGCGTCTGTTCACACCGGGTATGACGCTTTGTCTGGGCAGCTCGGGCAGCTCTTGTTGGATGAAGATAAGGCTCGGTTGGCCAAATTTTCTATGCCGTCCAGGATGGCACGCATGGCCTGTGGTCACTCTATGGCGGTATGTTGAGTTTTTAGAATACTAATTTATTCCTTGATTTCTACTTGTTATAGTTGCTTATATTTCCTCATGTGTAGGCCTATCAGCACTCTCTGTTCATGATGAACGCCTTGGAGGAGGGCGAGAGGAGGGTTGCCGAGCTGGAGAGGGAGAGGTCCTCTTTTGCCTTGGAGAAAGAGAAGGCCCGGAAGGAGTGGTCCTTCTTGGAGCATTTTCTCCGTGACCAGCTAGCTGCCAAGGAACAGGAGCTTGAAGCTGCGAGGGCCTCAGTGGCGGAGGTGAAGGCTGCTATGGTTGCGAGGGAGGCCTTATTTAAGGAGGAAATGTAGGATGCCTGTGCCGGGACTCTTGTCTGCTCCCGTGGACAGATGGCCGAGCAGTTCCGCGCCGGGGAGACGAGCCAGTGGAATATTGATGAGTGGGTGGATGAATACCATCAGTACTTGGCTATCTGTGATGGCGCTGCGTTCGATGGTGACGATGGTGTTGGTGGCGAGTGATTGCATCGCATTTCTTTGTGTTGTTCGGATGTGTACGAGCGTGTTGTGCCCTTGGATATTTTCTGTATGGACTTAGTATTTTCTTATTGTTTTCTAGTTTAGTTGTGGTCGCCTTGGAGACCAAACTAAAACATTATGTATTGTTGTTTGATGTTTTTCGGCATTGCCGACTCGGTTGGGGGTTGTTGCCCTAAAGTATTATGTAGTTTGTGATTGTGGTATTTGCGTTGGTGTATTCTAAGTGTAGACAAACTTATGGAGTTGACACCTTTGCTGAACTTTTTTTGAAGGTCGGGTAGATATGTCCCCCAGTTTAGGGAGGGCACGTAGTGCTAAAACTTAAACTAACTCATAACTTCTTTGAGGCGTAGTTTCTAGTGGTAGTAGGAATAAAGGACTTAGTTATTCGTTACTAGGGTAAATTTCTATCACTCGCAGACATGTCGGGGATGGAAGAGTCGGAGGGGGAGGGGGGCTGCGCTCCTTAGAGCTGCCTACATACCCTGTTAGGGGATCAAGCCCAAATGTAGTTCTGACCTGCATCAGTAATTGTATAGTATGTCGAGTGGGTCTCGTGAGACCTAAGAAAGTAACTGAGTGTAGAGTTAGACGTGATACTATTTGAGATGGATGGCATTGTTGCCGGGATTCCCTGGATTGAGGGCGTGGAGGCGGATTTAGAGCGAGATATGAGAGAAAGTGGAGAGATCGTGCTAGAGCGTGAATGATTGGATAGGTCGAGTGGCCTAGTTAATTTTCTTATATACTGTGGTATCTCGACGGCTAGGGTTTTTTTGGGACCTCCGTGAAACCCTGGTTGTTCTGATATTTACGGGATCGTCTCCCTGACCTGCATTCTCCTCCAAGTCGCAAACCCTTTCTAGGGTTTGGTGCGATTGGGCCTCAACGTCTTAGCGTATGGGCTGAATTAATTTCAATTAATTCTATTTTTGGATTGGGCTGTGAATATTTATTTAAATGGGCTGTACGAAATTTGCCCATTATAAGCATATTGAAAATATACTCAGTGAAGAACCATGCACATATTCACATACGCTTAAGCATACTAATAAAACACATTGTCATACACATATTCTGAATTCTGAGTGTTTCTGAATTTCCAATTATGTACTTGAACATGATATTCTGCGTTTCTGATCATGTACTTGAACATGATATTCTAAATTTTCTGATCATGTACTTGAACATGATATTCTGAACATGTATCTAGACATATAACTGAGCAAGCATAATCAAACATGAACTAAAAGCACATTTAAACATACATGAATATAACAACAAGCATATAATCCCTCACCTTAACCTTGCTTTGAATTAGCTCGACAAATTTTTTATGCGGAAAAGAAAAGAAAGAAAAAAATAAACTGAAATCTCGTGCTTCCTCCCCAGTATGCGGCTAAGACCCTTATATATATAGGTTGTTTGGAAAATTACTGATATGCATGAATTTATTTGAGTAAACCACTTTGTATTTCTAAAATATATACGTAACTTGTGTTTTAAGGAAAATAAATGCTTAGATAAAATCTATATAATATATAAAAGAGGAGTTTTCACCCTCTATTTCTTTTCTTCATTTTTTCTCTCTCTTCTCCTATCATTTTTTACACTATTTTTATGTTATTTTTTATATAATTTTAATTCTTTTTTAAATATAGTCAAATTTAATTTATGAAGAAATATTCAATATTCATCTTAAGTTTAAGTTCGTAACAAGATCTTTAATATAGTATCAAAATCATCAAAATAAATTTAAGACGAATATGCTATTAAAAATTTAAAATATTTTATTTTCTTTCCCTTTGTTAAAATTTTACAATTTTTTTTATTTATGCCTGTTTATAAAAATATCTATTTATTATTATGTGTAATAATCTATAATAATAATATGTATATTAATTTTCATTATCAAATAATATAAAATTATTTAATAACTGTAATTATCATTATACTTTATACATGTTTTTAAAGTCGAAATTCTATTGAGTAATTAATATTTTATGTTTAAACCATATTTTGTATTTATTTATATTTTGATTCTGTTTAATGTTTATATTTATTTATTTAACACAAAATCTTGGGTACACCTGGGTGTACCGTACAACCGGGTTGACCCGTATCCATAATAGTATTATTTATATGGGTTGGGTCAGGATATGGATTCAAATCAGGATATGGGTCAAAATTTTAGTGAAGATATAAACCGGTTGTACGGTACACCCGGGTGTACCCAAGATCACCTCTTTATTTAAAATATCATGTAATTTTGATTTCGCCGTGCATCGCACGGATGGTCATACTAGTAAGGATAAATGTGGCTGCACTATTTTAATCACTAACTAACAAATCCACTAAAAGATATATTTAAAATCAAATCTTAATCAATAACTTTACTCTTACCTATGAATTCAAACGAGAAAAGAAAAAAAAAAGTAAACTTCACATAAGATCATTTGGGTAATGTAATAAACTTCTTTCAAAAAAAATCGAAAGTTATACAAATTTTAATTGACTTCCCCAAAAAAAATTCTCTACGAACGAAAATTTTACAGAATGGAAAAAAATCAAACAAACATAATGATTCTTATAGAAATTTTATTTAATCGATTTAAACAAATTAATAAAGTCTAATTTGAGATAAGCTTACGCATTGAAAAAAAATAAATTAAAAAAAATTAAACTTGATTTCAACTTATGTGTATTTATAAAAAAAAATCATTATAATAATCTAAATAAGTGGGATGTTACAACCTATCCCACTTAAAAATAATTTAGTCCTCGAAATTTCTAAACAATTACAACTATTTTAATGGAGCTAAACATAATAGTATTATAATATAAAAGCATCATAAAAAAAAAATCATGTAAAACATCATAACGACAATGTACTTGAACAATTAGAACACATACCTTGGAGTAGATGCAGCGCATGAGTTTCGAATGATTAGGCTTACTTAATCTTTTGAAAGCCAATTTTTTTTTAAAAAAACAAACACGAGTCTACAGGAACGTAGACCCGCTCTGATACCACTTGTGACCGGCCAATTTTGATAAACTTTTCAATTTAAAATCTTGAAGAACTAATAGATAAAAATAAAATTTCTTGACTATCAAAGTTTAAAATAGAGTGGATTTTGAAAATAGCCACTTTTATATAGTAAAAATAAATTTTACCCACTAATATAAAAATTTTAAAAAATACCCACATTTACCATTTTACCCTTGCATATAAAATTTTAACAAATACCCACCAATTCACAACCAAAATTTAATTTGGTTGTGAATTCAAGCTTTAAAACTCGAATTCACAACTGAATAACAAGTATTGGTTGTGAATTCAAGTTTTAAAGTTTGAATTCACAACTATAAATAGTGTTAGTTGTGAATTCGCGTAAATTCACAACCAACACTATTTCTAGTTATGAATTCACAACTAACAAAACATGAATTCACAATCAACACTATTTCAAGTTGTGCATTCACAACCAATACTATTTCTAATTGTGAATTCACAACCAATGCTAATAATTTAGTTGTGAATTCATAAATTTGGTTGTGAATTCAAGAACATTTGTACAAAATTGGGTGATTTTCATCAATTTCTTCATTATTTGTAATTTTTTTTTTATTAAAATCAAATTGAATTCAGGATTCTGGAGTCCAAGTCCGTCAAATTTCACCAATTTCCTGCAAAGGTTACCAAACTAATTCATCTGAGGTACCTCACACTCTCCATTGATAACCTCACAATTCTTCCGGAACAAACCTACCAGCTATGGAACCTACAAACTCTTATAGTGGAGACCAAGAAGCGTTCCATTACAATGAAAGCAAATGTGTGGCGGATGATTCGGCTGAGGCACTTCAAGACTAAAGCGGCTATAGTCCTCGACAACAACTAGGAGGGCGAGGCAGGGCAGAACCTCCAAAAACCATATACTAAATCGATCCAAAACCCAAAAAAAGAAGGAAAAAGAAACATGGAAGAAATGACTACTGGATTTCATTTTTTCCCAACGGAAGAAGAACTCATCTCATTCTATCTTCACAACAAACTAATACTACGCCGCCGCCATCGCCGAAGACGTGAGATCCGCCGCCTGCATATTCGGCCTGCCCCTGTCCAGACCTCGAAGATCAAACCACAGAATTCAATTGAATGTAATTTTTCCTCTGCATCGCGCTCGTCGCCGTCGTGGCCTCCGTCAAATACCGCCCGGCGTCGGGGCACAGATACCCCTGCCAATACGACGATGAATTCGACGCCTTGAAGTTCAGATCCGCCGCCCAGCGCAGATCTGTGGCGGTGCTTCCTAGTACGAAAGAGGAGTGAGAGATAAGAGAAAGAGAGAGGAGAGAGAGAAATCGGCGCTGGCTGAGATCTGATGGCGGATGTGCCGCTGCCGGTGGCCGTGGGAGCGTGCGGGAGAAAGAGAGAGAGAGGAGAGCGTGCAGTGCAGAGAGAGAAGAGGGAGAGAAAAAAAATGAGAGAATGAGAGGATAGCTAGGGTTTGCCCATTTATATAGAAGGGCAATTTAGTCATTTAACACAAAAAGTGGGTATTTTTTTATATTTTTATTTGAGTGGCTAAAATTTATTTTTATTATATAAAAGTGGGTACTCTTATATATTAACACTTTAAAATAATTCAAAATCAACTCGTCAAAACTAAAGTAGCAACATAAAATAAAAATAAAAATAAAACGATAAACTAAAACTTAACAAATTCAACTAAAATATTGCTCAATGTAAATCCCTTATCCCTAGTCATTCTCCACTTCCATGGCCACTTCGACTCTGGAACTGCAAAATTGAAAAGATAAAGGGTGAACATATTGAAAATATACTCAGTGAAGAACCATGCACATATTCACATACGCTTAAACATACTAATAAAACACATTGTCATACACATATTCTGAATTCTGAGTGTTTCTGAATTTCCGATCATGTATTTGAACATGATATTCTGCGTTTCTGATCATGTACTTGAACATGATATTCTGTGTTTCTGATCATGTACTTGAACATGATATTCTAAATTTCTGATCATGTACTTGAACATGATATTCTAAATTTTCTGATCATGTATTTGAACATGATATTCTGAACATGTATCTAGACATGTAACTGAGCAAGCATAATCAAACATGAACTAAAAGCACATTTAAACATACATGAATATAACAACAAGCATATAATCCCTCACCTTAACCTTGCTTTGAAATAGCTCGACAAATTTTTTATGTGGAAAAGAAAATAAAGAAAAAAATAAACTGAAATCTCGTGCTTCCTCCCCAGTATGCGTCTAAGACCCTTATATATATAGGTTGTTTGGAAAATTACTGATATGCATGAATTTATTTGAGTAAACCACTTTGTATTTCTAAAATATATACGTAACTTGTGTTTTAAGGAAAATAAATGCTTAGATAAAATAAGGATAAATGTGGCTGCACTATTTTAATCACTAACTAACAAATCCACTAAAAGATATATTTAAAATCAAATCTTAATCAATAACTTTACTCTTACCTATGAATTCAAACGAGAAAAGAAAAAAAAAGTAAACTTCACATAAGATCATTTGGGTAATGTAATAAACTTCTTTAAAAAAAATCAAAAGTTATACAAATTCTAATTGACTTCCCAAAAAAAATTTCTCTACGAACGAAAATTTTACAGAATGGAAAAAAAATCAAACAAACATAATTATTCTTATAGAAATTTTATTTAATCGATTTAAACAAATTAATAAAGTCTAATTTGAGATAAGCTTACGCATTGAAAAAAAAAAAAATTAAACTTGATTTCAACTTATGTGTATTTATAAAAAAAATTTATTATAATAATCTAAATAAGTGGGATGTTACATCTTTTATTTACAAAAAAATCATAGGGTGAAAGACGCAACTAACCAAAAGCATATAGTTTGAGATTTATATAGCCACCACTTTTAAACTACGACTTTAGGGGACAAAATGCTATTAAAAGACAAAGCTACCCTTACTAATTAGTCAATAAAAATAAAATAAAATTGAAATAGCATTTGACTTAAAAAAATTGTAATAAAACAAAATAAAAAATCAAAGTTTGACTTAACAATTAAAAAAAAAACCACGAATGAATTTCCCCATTTCAGTTTTCTTCTTCCCCATTTCAAAACATGTAGCAGAACTCACCCGTCTGAGTAGTCTGAACATCATATATGGTCCCAGGATTACGCTCCCTCAACAAATATAGATAAGTCGGGAGCCTCTAATAAGACTGCTCGAACCCGCCATACATCATCTCTATAGCAATATCCTTGAACCGCAAATTAAACTTATAGTCCATCTCAATACCAAATAGCCTAAGCATCTCATCCATCATCTCTTTCGGTTTTATAATAATCCTCTCCACCGATAATTTACGTAAAAAGTATGCAGCAACTACTCTAGACGGCACCATTCTCGGAGCAGTACGAGTCAAATTCGAACGGCAAGTGTTGGTCCGGAATGAACTTAATGATTCTCCAAATTCCAGCTTCTTGTACTGCGTGCAACATGAAAGGGCATTCACCGCCATGTTTGCAAATATAATCCAAACGTTTGCTGGTGGATCGATCCACCGCATACTCCACTTTTTCTTCCATGTGATAAAGCCCTACAACAATTGCCAACTCATCCTTAGACCGAAATGTGGCATTCACCGCAAGTTGTTCTTTATCTGGAAATGATGGTTCAGCCCAACATAATGGTAAGACGCTATCAAAATCTGGAATAACAATCAACCTATTGCGAAGTTCATCATGCGAAAGAGAAACATGATCTTTAGCATGCACGTCTTTGTCACCATGATCATCAGAAGAAAACTTACGATTCTCAATCATCTTCTCAAGGTGACCAGGTTGGCGAATCCAACTTCCAAATTCATGGATGCATGACAACAATAGATGTTCACGACCTCATCATCTGAAAACACTATATCATCATCATCATCATCATCATCGGGTGACACTATCTGAGCATGCGCGTTGACTGTTCGACGCTTGCCATTACCAAAATGCCTTGATTCAGTGCGATTTTCTACACATGTAGCTGACTGCTTGCCTTTCTTGACCACATATACTACTGGATAGTCATTTTGTTCCAAAAGCAATCGAAAAAAAATCTGTATCACTTTTCAAGACAACTTTTGTTCTCCTACCATCGCTCATGCTCGTCAGATAGTGAAATAAATAATCAGAGGCGTTTTCATCACAATCCAGTTGCTCATTAATCTCTCGTACTAAGTTATCATAAGATGACAAACTCACAGGCATGTATAAAAGAACCTCGTCCCCACCTATGTAATTAGATCTCTCACAATGACCACTATGACGAATTGCTACACGTCGCGACGACATATCTGCAAAAGAATCACGTAATAAATTAGTAAATGAGTTCAATTGTTGATAGTTGACTATGTATAGAAAACTGGAATGTGCATACAATTCAATTGTGCACAAATTAATCAACTGTGTACATATAATCACGTAATAATTAAAAATTTTATGCGCTTGAAATTCAAATCATTAGTTAATAAATACATTAATAAATTATGTAATTGATTGATTAATTAATTAATTTAATTTAATTAGTATATAAACGATAATTAAGCTAATTCATAATTACTATGTCAACTGTGTATATAGTTCAACTGTGCACAACATTTATACGGTTGATTTTGTTCAAACGTGTACAAATATAATCAACTGTGTACAAAATAAATATTTTAAAAATAATAAATAAATATGTAACTTAATTAATAAAAAATTTACTAATATACTTAATTAGTAATTTAATTAACTTGCTAATTTAACAAAATTGAATATTTATTAATTTTCAATAATAAATAATTAAGATTTTTATGAGCTTGAAATCCAAATCATTAGTTAATAAATACATTAATAAATTTAATAATAATTAATTAATTAATTTAATTATTATACAAATGATAATTAAGCTAATTCATAAATAATATGTCAACTGTGCACAATATGTACACAGTTGATTGACTTTATACACGGTTGATGTTTTACAACTGTGTCGTTGTGGATACAACTGTGTTTTTAAGTACACATTTGAGCTCAATTGTGCATGGCTGTTGATGTTCACTGTGTCATTGTGGAACACAACTGTGTAGCTAAGAACACATTTATAGCTCCCAACTGTGTCCTCCCAATCAAGCATTTATTTTATATTTTTCATACTCAATGTGGTCTTAGACGTGAAAAAACTAAATTTTATCATTACAAAACCACAAATCATGATTTTGATATCAATATAGTCTTAACTGTGTCATTTACACAGAGGTTACTGTGTATTGTAATATTATCACAAAAATCAGAAAATAAAACATACAATTGATACATTTGCTATGAATTTAACATACATACTGTTAGGTCCCGGAAGGTCTCGAATAGGTGTATGAGGGGGGGGAGGGAATACACTTATACGCTATTTTAAAACTTAAAGCAAACCAACACAACCTTTGACAGTAAAATAGTTCAGAAAAACTTCGGTTGGTGACTGATATTGATTCTTTCTTCAGTAAAGAGTTATCAGTTAAGTCCAAGACTTTAACTGATATGCGTTAGGCTTCAGTCAGGTTTGTAAAACAGAGGAATGTTATGAATCTTACTGAGTATCTGAAGATTTATCAGTTAGACTAATAACACTGGCAACGAAATTTTTTTACTTAAGAAATAGCCTTTGTGAGTAAACACGTTGTCAAGATTTAGTTTCACTTTGCAGTTAATCAGTTTCAGTTGATAAAGAGTTTGCGCACAGATAAGAAAGTAAAACTGAAAGAGATAAACGACAAAGGAATTTTTACGTGGTTCAGAATCCAATTCTTACATCCACGGTCAGTTGATCACACTGACAAACACTCTGGGCTTGTGCTTACGGGTGCACAGCAAACCGAAACAACCAAAGATCTAATCTTCAGTACCAACACACTGGGTTGGATTTCTCACTCTTAGCTTCGCTGAGATAAAACCTATGTCTACCCTGCGACTGTTAAGATCTCACGGAGTTAGAACACTGGTCTGAACTCCTCTCGGCTCAAACATTCGTTTCGATCAGTTGAAAGGATGTTCGAAAACTTGCCAACTAGATTATAAAGAACAGGCTCTCTGTAACCAGTTACTTAGGCTTTTGATATACAATATTTGCCTAAGGTTCTAAGAGAATGTGTGTAATCAGTAGTGGACTGATTTTGACTTTGTGATTATCTTCTTCGATTCAAACTTTGGAAGGCTTTGATTTGCTGAGTAACGAATTCGGCATTGTTTCAGCTTATGTATTTGAATCGGTGAAGATTGAAGTGATCCTCGAGCTCTATTTATAGGAGAGGTCTTGAATAGATCCGTTGGTGGAGAGGGTCTTCATGAATTCATCCGTTGGAGAGAATTTCGAACTTTGCTGAGGCTTCAATCTTCGAGGTTCCTTGTTTGGTGAGAACGGCTACTAAGGAGCAGAAGATAGGACATCTCTGAAAAGGTAATCACTAAAATAGAATGCTTTGCAGAGAAAGGACGATCATTGAAATCTATGCATTTAATGCGGCTGTACTTTGGGAGTGCGTGGCTTCCTTTTAACTTTGGAGGTTCAGTCCGAGGAAGAATGTTAACTGATACTTGACTTTAGTATCAGTCCGTTGAATCCACGTGGCCTGCATTAATGAATCAGTCGTAACTGATCCTTTAGTTGAGAAACGCGATCAGTCTCTACCTTTATTCGCAACATCAGTCGAGTTCTCCAGTCTTCAGTCCTCCGGTCTTCAGTCTTCAGAACACTAGCTAAACTAGAAAAAGACCTCTAACACTCGAGTTCGAAAAGTTCTAGTCTATTACAAAGAAACCTTAACGATTTTGGTATCATCAAAACTAGGGCAATGATATTTCACTAAGTTCCCAACACATACCTAAATACAATCCGAATGCCCAAAGAATTTCGTCTGACCCAAACTTTTTCATATAAAAAATCGCTAATTTTTTAGGTAGTTTTCGTGGGTTTACTCACAAAAAAAGAGAATGAAGAAGATAAACAAGAACACCATTTTTCATGCATTTCTTCACCAACCTACCTTACATTAGCATTTACTATCACATTAATTAAGCTGTACGGTCCATCTTAACCTACAAAGCATGAGATATGATTAAGAAGAGTGTGGCGTGCGTGCGTTTGTTCTTCATTTCATAAATGAAGATAATTTCTCCCAAAAGTGGAGAGTTAACACGAAATGAAAACGGGCGGCATCGTTGAGCCTAAACGGGTTGTGAATCCATCGGCGGTAGGAAGATTCAATATAATATATGTCACTTCGATCTGGTTTCCGCAAGACTGGGTTGGCAGGGTTTAGTCACCAATCCAGGGACTTTTTCACTAGTTGACATCCCTTCTAAAGTCAAGTAAAGGTTCGGGCAGCTTCCGTCGAGGAAGTAATAGAAAGTTATGGCAGCTAAACATCCTCCCGCTAAGGAGCGAACCGAGATATTCTTCTTTTGGCGAGGCAGCAAGCCTGGAGTACTTTATTTATTCACTGGCCTTCTTCTTGCTGCTTGGCTAGAGAGAAGAGATCATGTAGTTGGTGGGTCAAAGAAGCATGTATTTCTTTTTCTTTTATTTTTATTCAGTAATTAGTAAGGGTTATTTTGTCTTTTCAATGGCTTTTGACCCCAAAGTCATGCTTTTATATTGTTGGCTATATAAGTCCTAAATAATTTGAGAATGGCTAATGAGATCTATTGTCACTAAAACAAAGGGGTAATTTTATACATAGCCCCTATATTACTCAGTATAGCCCTTTATTTATAAAACTACCATTTCACCCCACCCTTATAGTTCCATTTTAAAATTCTAATAAAAATAAAATATAAAAGGTATAGCCCCCGTTTTCCTATCTGTTTCTCTTTATTTTTCTTTTCCTCACTGCATAAAGATAGATAGATTGCCAGGACTCTGGAGTAGTGAGCAATCCAGTGATAGAGCTCGTTTAATAACTTAGCTTGAGCACATCTAATTTTTTATTTTCTTAAATTTACTATATGCATGTTTCCTGTCAAGATTCATAGATGACAAAGTTTGATAAGACCGAGAACCATGGTTACCAAAGCATTACATTCGGTCATAAAATGAGTCTCAATTGATTCTCCCTCGTCGCTTTCGATGTCTCCACACAATTAATCGCTCTCGTCAACCAACGATGGCACGTCGGCTGCCTGACCGTCGCCAAACAAAAGATGACGTTTAGTGTGAAATTGGAGAAATTTGATGTCTCTTCAAAGGTTTAGATAATTAAAGATATGGTAAATATCACACCCTAAGCATATTTACAAAACAATACCCATCGTTTCATGTTTTTCTTATTTGTGGCCCACAAAAATAATCCGACGACCGGATTTTAACGTGTTCCAGCAAATTGACAAGTTGGAAGAACACGTGGAATTAAAAAAAAAAAAAAAAAACAAATTCCAATCACTACACCTGCCCCTGCCGAATCCCCATTGCTACCCCTGTCGGATATCCCCACCACTGCTGCTGCCGGATCACCACATCTGCCCCCCTCAAATCTACCTCAACACCCCCCAAAAATTCCAAGAAAACTCTGAAGATGATGAAGACGATGACCTCTGTTGTGAAACCAACTCAAAAAACGAGCTGACAACACTTGTAATCTAATCAAGATTTGAAGCTAAAAAGAAAAAATGAAGAAGGCAAACAGAATTGAAGAACACACGGGTTTTTAAGTGGTTCGATCTATATAGATCTACATCCACTGCAGAGCTCTCTTTTTTCACTAATCAACAACAAGAACAAATCTAATACAAATTACAGCTCAAGAACTGGAAAAACAACAGACTTTAAGCCTACTAAACAAGGCACTGCAATCTCACTTTTCCTCTCTCTTTTGCTGTACTTTTTCCTCTCAATCACAGAGATGATTTTCGAATCTGATGTATCAAACTGAAATTACACAATATATACTAAACTAATAAAGTGAGTAAAGCTGAAGAAGATAACCAGAAACCGCCGCAACAAGTCACCAAAGTAGCCAGCTGTCAGTCAGTTAGTTACAACCAATTTAAGCTTATTACTTTTGATGTTTGCACTTTAGTCCTTCTCCAGCTGCTATTAACAGATAGCTCCTCCCTCTAATCAAGTATATATCTTCATGTAATTATCAATCACGTATACACTACAATTCTCCACCTTGATTGCTAATTAATGAAGCTGCCACCTGAGAAACTCTGCAAACAAAACACTTAATAGATTCATCAGTTTAAGTTGCTCTCTTTAAGAGAGCACAGACTTATCAGATCACAACAATATTTAAACTTTGTCACATTCAAAGCCTTTGTAAGCATATCAGAGGCATTATCCTCTGTGCCGACTTTAATCACCTTCACTTCACCTTTTTCAACAATATCTCTCACAAAATGAAATCTTACAGCTATATGCTTAGACCTTTCATGGAAGACTTGATGTTTCACTAAATGAATAGCACTTTGGCTATCACATAAGATAGTCACAGCTCCCTGATGTATCCCTAATTCTGCCAACATCCCCTTCAGCCAAATCCCTTCTTTCACAGCCTCTGTTACAGCCATATACTCGGCTTCTGTGGTAGACAAAGCTACCACAGATTGCAACATTGACTTCCAGCTAATAGAAGATCCAAATAATGTGAAAACAAAACCAGTTTGAGACTTCCTAGTGTCAACACTATCAGCATAATCAGAGTCTACAAACCCAAGTAAAGGTTCTTTATTTCTACTTAAATTCTGCTTAAAAAGAATGCCAACCTCAGAAGTAGATTTGAGATACCTGAGTATAACCTTTAGAGCTTCCCAGTGATCTTTTCCTGGATTAGCCATGAACCTGGAAGCTACACTAATGGAGTGAGCTAAATCTGGTCTGGTGCAAATCATGGAGTACATAATGCTGCCAACTACATTGGCATATGGTACTCTACCCATTTCCTGCCTATCTTGTTCAGTTTTTGGTCTTTGAGATTCAGAGAGCTTAATATTTTGTCCTAAAGGAACACTAACAGGTTTGGCTTCGTGCATATTGAACCTTAGTAACACCTTCTTGATATAATCTGACTGAAACAGAAATAACTCACCCTTACTCCTATTTCTCAGAATATCCATACCTAAGATCCTTCTAGCTTCCCCCAAATCCTTCATATCAAATTCTGAACTCAAAGATTTCTTAACCTTTTCTATTTCAGCTCTAGACTTACTAGCAATAAGCATATCATCTACATATAAGAGGAGATATACCAGACCCTGATCCTTAGTCCTTTTAAGATAAACACACCTATCATATGAGGACCTATGAAATCCTATACTAGTCATAAACTCATCAAAACGTTTGTTCCACTGCCTAGGACTTTGTTTAAGACCATATAGGGATTTTTGAAGTAAACACACTTTAGAATCTTGACCATCAACTATGAATCCCTCTGGCTGATTCATAAAGATAGTTTCTTCAAGATTACCATTTAGGAAGGCTGTTTTTACATCAAGTTGGTGAAGTTCTAGATTAAACTGAGCTGCTATGGCTAGAAGTATCCTTATTGAACTATGTTTCACTACAGGAGAGTAAATCTCATTGAAATCAATACCCTCTCTTTGGGTAAAACCCCTAGCCACTAATCTAGCCTTATACCTAACAGTCTCTTTCCCATTCACTAACTCTATTTTCCTCTTGTAAATCCACTTACAACTAACACACTTCTGTGTCTTTGGCCTGCTCACTAACCTCCAAGTATTATTCTTAACAAGAGAATTTATTTCCTCTTTCATTGCTTCTATCCAGAAATCCTTTTCAGTACAACTCACAGCCTCTTTGTAAGTTCTAGGTTCCTGATAGTTTATATTCTCAGCAATATTAAGAGCATATGCTATAAGATCTGCATGACCAAACCTATCTGGAGGTTTGATACTTCTCCTGGTCCTGTCTCTAGCTAGTTGATAACTACTGAGATTATCATCTACAGCAGGTTCTGTAAGTTGCTCTTCTTCTTCCCACTGTTCTATGTCTTGTTCTTCATCAGAATGAATACTACCTTTTTCATCATTTCTGACTTTAGGATCTGGAAACTCCACCTCAACACTTGTAGTATCTGAAGAAGTTGAGAGTTTAAGATAGGGCATTACATCTTCTCTAAAAATCACATCTCTGCTGACTAATGCCTTTCCTTTTCCAGATTCAATGCACCACAGCTTATAACCTTTAACACCAGTGGGATAACCAATCATCACACATTTGATTGCCCTAGGCTCAAGTTTATCTTGCCTAACATGAGCATATGCCAAACACCCAAAACTCTTCAGAAAATTGTAATTAGGAGGCTTTCCTGTCCATCTTTCATCTGGAGTTTTAAACTCCACAGCTGCAGAAGGACATTTGTTGATTAGGTAAGCTGCTGTTGTTACTGCTTCACCCCAAAATCTGGCAGGTAACCCCGAGCTGTACAACATACATCTAACTCTCTCAAGAAGAGTTCGGTTCATCCTTTCTACTACTCCATTCTGTTGGGGGTTTGAAGGGACAGTCCTGTGCCTTTTGATACCTTCATGTTTGCAGAACTCTTGGAACCTTTCTGATATGAACTCAAGTCCATTATCAGTTCTCAAACACTTAACTTTGCAACCTTTTTCAGTTTCCACTTCTCTGCACCACTCCACAAATTTATCAAAAGCATCTGACTTGTTTTTAATAACATAAACCCACACTTTCCTTGAGTAATCATCAATCAAAGACATGAAGTAATTCCCTCCCCCAATGGTAGAAGTTTTAGATGGACCCCACAAATCACAGTGAACATAATCAAGAGGCATATTAGAAATGAGTTTGCTTTTAGAATATGGCAATTTCTTACTTTTTCCTAATATGCACTGTTCACAGTTCTTAAGGTTGATATCCTGATTTAGTTGTAACAGCCCTTGTTTCTTAAGTTCATTCAATCCTCTCTCACTAACATGTCCTAGTCTAACATGCCAAATATTCATATCATCTTTAACAGTAATTTCAGATTGTCCAGTAATGGTTTTTGCAACAAGATGATATAAGCTATGCTTCCTAATTCCTTTCATGACTATTTTCTTAGCTTTAGTCACATACAAATTTCCTTCAGATGAGCTAAATTCATATCCCTTAGATTCTAGAGAGCCAAGAGATATCAAATTCCTTTTTAGAGTAGGAATATACCTGACCTCCTTAAGAAGCCTAATTGAATCATCATGCAGTCTAAGCTTGACTGATCCAATACCTTTTACTGAGCAAATTTGATCATTTCCAAGAATCACTGAGCCTTGATCATCTACCTGCAAATCAGTAAACCAAGATTTATTATAACACATATGGAATGAACAGCCAGAGTCAAGAATCCAATCATCTCCCAGTTTTGAAGTGAGTATGTTGAGAGCTTCAATTTCTTGACACTTCTCTGCAATGTCTGCTGTATCAGTTGTTGCAGGAGCTTTCTGAGCTTGTTTCTTCTTCCAGCTATAACAATCTTTCTTGATATGGCCAGGCTTTTTACAATAGTGACAGGTTCTTGTCTCCTTTCCATCCTCCTCTTTAGTTTGAGAATTTCCTGCCTTCTTGTTGTCCTTCCAGGGTTTCTTCTGTTTTCCCTTTGAGAACTTGCCTTTCACATTAAGGCTTTCATTAGCAGCTGCACTTTTGGTTTCTGCAGCCTTTTGAAGTTCTTTAGCTCTTAGTGCATTCTGCACTTCCTCCAAGGTAATGGAGCTTTCTCTACCATAGACAATAGCATCTTTCAAATTATCAAAAGATTTTGGTAGAGCGTTCAGCAGGAGAATAGCCTTGTCCTCATCTTCAAGGCTGACTTCAACATCTTCTAAGTCATCTACAGCTTTTGTAAACTCATCAAGTTGGTCAAGAATACTCTTATCTTCTACCATCTTGTATGAGTAAAGCCTCCTCTTCATATAGAGTCTATTAGCCAAAGACTTAGCCATGTAAAGAGACTCTAGTTTGGCCCAAACCCCTGCTGCAGTATCCTCCCGAGCTACTTCTCTTAGAACCTTGTCTCCTAGACACAATATGATGGCACTGTGTGCCTTCTGCATCATTTCTTGATGCTTCTCCTTATCCTCCTCCTTTGGAGCTTTCTTGCTATCTAATGCCCCAAGCAAACCCTGCTGAGTTAGGATAGCTTTCATTTTCAATTTCCACAAAGCAAAGTCATTTTTGCCTGTGAACTTCTCAGTATCGAACTTCGCAGTTGCCATACTTCGATTTCCTGTTGATTCTTGCGTTGAAAACAAGATTCCTCTACTGTCTTCTTTCCCGTGATCTTCGCTTCCCACCGGACGGCGCCACTTGTTGTGAAACCAACTCAAAAAACGAGCTGACAACACTTGTAATCTAATCAAGATTTGAAGCTAAAAAGAAAAAATGAAGAAGGCAAACAGAATTGAAGAACACACGGGTTTTTAAGTGGTTCGATCTATATAGATCTACATCCACTGCAGAGCTCTCTTTTTTCACTAATCAACAACAAGAACAAATCTAATACAAATTACAGCTCAAGAACTGGAAAAACAACAGACTTTAAGCCTACTAAACAAGGCACTGCAATCTCACTTTTCCTCTCTCTTTTGCTGTACTTTTTCCTCTCAATCACAGAGATGATTTTCGAATCTGATGTATCAAACTGAAATTACACAATATATACTAAACTAATAAAGTGAGTAAAGCTGAAGAAGATAACCAGAAACCGCCGCAACAAGTCACCAAAGTAGCCAGCTGTCAGTCAGTTAGTTACAACCAATTTAAGCTTATTACTTTTGATGTTTGCACTTTAGTCCTTCTCCAGCTGCTATTAACAGATAGCTCCTCCCTCTAATCAAGTATATATCTTCATGTAATTATCAATCACGTATACACTACAATTCTCCACCTTGATTGCTAATTAATGAAGCTGCCACCTGAGAAACTCTGCAAACAAAACACTTAATAGATTCATCAGTTTAAGTTGCTCTCTTTAAGAGAGCACAGACTTATCAGATCACAACAACCTCCATGGGGATGAGGGGAACTGGGCAGAAAACACTCAAACTCGACGCCATTCAGAAAACACGCGCGCGCACACATGGAGCAGAAAATATCTCCTACTCCTTCTCAAATTTTCGGTTGGGAAGCACGCCATCGTCGCCGCCGACCACCTCCTGCCCCTTCCTCACCTTCTCCCACTCTCGATCCCCTAAATCCCTCATCTCGTTCCCCCTCTCACAGAACCCACAAATTTTTCAATTTATGAAATCTCTAAAATTCCTAGCCTTCTTCTTGTTCAATTTCCAGTGAGCAACAGCCAAAGCATGACCTCTGTCGCTGCGGCTCTATCATCTTTCTTGAATGGGGATGAACAGCGAGCAACACCTGTCGTCGCCATCCCAGCGCCGCCACTGTCTTCTTCCATCGATTCATGGAGGAATCACAACTGCCCTTGTGCCATCGCCTATAGCTTCACTTCACTCTCCCTAAACTACTTTTGATCAAAGGCAAAGCGGATGAGATGGGAGAGGGGAATGGGCGGCGGAGGAGATGGGAGAGGAGGGAAGAGTTAGAAAGTTAATGAAGAAAACGTTTTTTTTCTTCAACACTAGAGATGCGATTTTGACTTAGTGGATTTTCATTAGTTTTTTTTCCTTTTTATTAATTACACATGTATGCCAACATGGCGTTTGGCCGGACACGTCAAATCCCGATGACTGGATTATTTTTGTGGGCCACAAATAAGAAAAAAATGGAACGATGTGTATTGTTTTGTAAATATGTTTAGGGTGAGATATTTTTGAGAAAACGTCCAAACGATAGGCCAAAAACTGATATTTACCCTTAGAGATATAATCCACCATTTTTTCTCTCTCTTCTCCAATCATTTTTTTTCTCTCACTTCTCCCTTTTATATATTGTATAAATTAAAAAAAAAATGAATTTCTTAATTTTGTGAAAGAAATTTTGTTTATGGGTTTAATTGTAGTACTTAATGAACTTTGAGGTGTTAGTTGCTATCAACGTTAAGTTAGGGGCTTAAGTGTAGTTGGAGTGATAACGTTAGGGGTGTTTTTGCATATTAACCCGATGAGGTTTATTTGAATTGGTGGGGAAAGCGTCCACAATGGTTTAGAAGGGGGCATCACCGTGCAAGGCCATATTTGAATGGTTTTGTACTTTTTCACAGTTAGCGATTATATTGTTGCTATTTTTTTTTCGACCAAATATTGTTGTTAATTTAATTGCACATAATTGAAACATTTCTGAGTTTAGTTATTTGCGGTACCTCATAGGTTACAGATGATGGAGATGATTTGAATCTTTGGAGGCTATGGAAGAATAAAAAGATGCTCTTGAAATATCAATGGCTATGAGGCTATATCTTGTAAGTTTTAATTTTATAAATAGTGGGCTACAATAAGTGAAATGGGGGTTATGTATAAAATGTAGGAACCATATTTTGACATATGATTCACGTGCCCGTGATCCATTTCGGATATCAAACGAATACATACAAAAACCATGTGCCTATAGCAAGAGGATGGAATCTTACTTGCAAATCCTGCAATGATCGACTCCAGTGTTGATCTTCCAACTTGTTCCCACGGCAAGACTTGACGTTGGGTGGCAACGATCTTCAAGTCCTCTCCTTTTCCTAGGGAAACGCACCGCCTCACTTTTCTGTGTTCTCACATATTTCTCTCTATTTTATCTCACGTAATGTCACCAGTGATTAGAATTAGGGCTGTACCTATTATTTATACTGGGCATTAAAACCCTAAATAATAAGCCCATCATCTAATTAAACTAAAACAAAGCCCAAGGGCTTAAGTGAGAAATAGATGGACGGACGCCCCATATGGAGTTAAGCCTTTATTGGGCCAAGCGGGGATCTACTAGCTTGAATAAAGTTTGGCCTCCCAGTGCTCGATTTTCCTATTCAGTCCAAAATAAAATCGAGACACAAGTATTAATTTATTCCACTAGAAAATTAATACTGAATTACCTCTTTATTCTTTAGGTGAGTTGGGGCTAGTATTAGACTTAATTAATCCCCGTGTTTAAGATATTCAATATCCATTAATTAATTAATTCCTCTGACGATCAATTAATTAATTAATTAGTCATTTAATTATAAACGACATCTCGAGTGCTACCACTTAAACTTATTATCGTATCGGAACTAATTCCACCTGCAGGGTTTAATACGATAAACTTATTAAGTTCCTCGAGAGGATACTATCATCCTGTTATTAGCAAGACACGGATCCTTATTGCAATATAATCGCATGTCAAATAATAATTGCTATCACCCAAAGTATCGAGTATATTGAGCTTCAAGAGAACTCTCACCCATGATAAATCAAAGCAATAGTCAATATATTATTTACACCGATTAATCCAACTAAAGTTAAGATTATTTAAGTCGCCGAGATCTTGATTCTTAATTAGTCAGAATATAAGAATTCATCTCACTGTGATCCTGTTCAATACACGAAGGTACTAGCATAAATAAATAGTCAAGACAAACTATTTATCCATTTATGCTACAATCTAAACCAGCAACTCGTCCATAGTTGCCTCGATTGTGAACTCAATTTATATCTCAACTTTTTCCAATTATATGATCTTCTGTGATCTACAACACACCATATAATCTATAGTATCAGATAAATTGGACTATAATAGGATTATGCAATAACAATATTTTAGATAGAAGAATCACAGTGAACTAAGGAATCAATGTATACAAGCATAAAGTCTTGCTTTCAGTATACAACCCTTCATAAAATTACCCTAAACAAAGCTTGTGGTGTCCATTAATTTGTTTCATCATGAAATATATTTTATTGGGCTTATTGGTTAATATTATGCTTGTTTCAAATGAGATCGTTAAGATATTTTTATTGGGCCAAAAAGTTTTCTAATTGAGGCCTCTTATTGTCAAGGTCCTTGCGATTTTTTTTATGTTGGGCCTAGTAAATCACTCTAGTCCATTTATATACTTTTTAGGGTGCGTTCTATTTGTTTATAAATTTATTATGAAAAAATGAGATATAAATAAAATTTTACTTTTTAAATCATTCATTTGTTTTCCCTCATTTTCTATGAAATAAAATTTAACCCTCTTTTTTCCATGATAACACGAGTGGATTTAACTTTATTTGACATCACTAGAAAAATACTATTGTTGAGGTGGATTATAATGGCAAATGTAGTTCACCTATAATCTTTATATAAGACAATATAACTCCACAGAAGGAGAAAAAGGAAAGAATCAACAATTCCTTGGCGGCGAAGCAGATAAATAGAGCTGGAATTTTAAATTAAGTAGAATAACAACAACCATTTTAGGACAAATTATGAGAAAGTATAAAAGCTTCCAACTGCATTTGAGTAAGGCACTGTCAGCTTCTTTTCATCTGAAATGCCTGGACATTGAGATGTAGACAACTTTACTTGCTGAGACATAGGTACAGAAGCTGCTCTAGACTCCTCCATTCTGAATCTGTTAACAACCTTCTTGATATAATCCTTTTGAAGTAGGCACAGGCTCCCTTCACTCTCATTCCTTACTATATCCATACCTAAGATTCTGCTAGCCTTCCCCAGTTCTTTCATCTCAAAAACTTCCTTCAGTTTTCCCTTCAATATCTGAATTTATGCCATGCGTTTGCTAGCCACCAGCATATCATCAACATAGAGCAATAGATACACAACCGGTTTCCTAACATCCTTCTTCTGATACACATAATTATCATATTGAGACTTCACAAAACCAATGCTTCTTATAAAATTGTCAAACCTGATATACCATTGCCTTGAACTCTTCTTTAATCCATACAATGACCTTTTTAGTAGACAAACCTTTCCCTCATCTCCAGTTTTAATGAAACCCTCTGGTTGCTCCATGAAAATTGTTTCTTCAAGACTGCCATTCAAGAATGTTGTCTTGACATCAAGTTGTTCAAGATACATTTCTAGCTGAGCTACCAAGAATAATAATAACCTTATAGAGCAGTGTTTGACAACCGGTGAAAATATTTCGTTGAAGTCAACACCCTCTTTTTGAGTAAATCCTTTGGCCACCAATCTAGCTTTGTATCTTACTGTTTCCTTCCATTTAGCAACTCGAATTTCTTTTTGAAGATCCATTTACATCCAAATGGCCTTTGACGAGTTGGTCTATCCCCCAGAACCCATGTGCAATTCTTGTGTAAAGAATTCAACTCCTCATTCATTGCTTGAATCCATTGCTCTTTTTCCTTTCCACTCACTGCCTCCTTGTAGGTACTCGACTCTTGATACTCAATATTCTTAGCTATGCTAAGAGCATAAGCTATCAAATCAACATGATCATATCTTGTTGGTGGTTTTATCTGCCTTCTTTCTCTATCTCTGGTGAGTTGGTAGTCATTTAAGCTTGAACCATCTCCTTCCTGAGTGTTAGAGTCTGATTCATCTTGTGAGTCTGAATCAATGTCTTTATCAGTTTGTTCTTGAGGCTTCACCTCAAGTTCTGCATTCTTCTCAATGACTGAACCTATCTGATTTTTAGCTGCATCCTTCTTGTGAGGCATAACATCCTCCATGAACCTTACATTTCTACTAATTATGATTTTGTTGACACCTTTCTCAGTATACCACAACCTGTAGCCCTTCACCCCTTGCTGATAGCCTAACATAATACACTTGTAGGCTCTTGGAGCTAATTTGTTTTGCTTCATATGAGCAGATACCTGGCATCCAAACACCTTCATCTATGAATAATCTAATACATGTCCTGTCCAGACTTCATCCAGAGTGTTAAAATCTATAGCAGATGAAGGACTCTTGTTGATGAGAAAAGCGGCAATTGAAAGAGCTTCACCCCAGAACTTTTCTGGTAAACCAGAAGATATGAGCATACATCTCATTCTATCTAGAAGAGTCATGTTCATTATTTCAACAACCCTATTTTGCTGTGGATTTGCAGCAACAGTCTGGTGTCTCTTTATCCCCTTTGCCTTGCAGAAGTTATCAAACCCATTTGATAGAAATTCCAAACTGTTGTCTGTCCTTAGACACTTGAGAGTTACCCTCTTTTGATTTTCCATTTATGCACACCAACGTTGAAAATACTTGAAGGCATCTGATTTCTGCTTTAGCAAATATATCCACACCAATCTGCTGCAATCATCAATTATACTAAGAAAATACCTTGCCCCTCCCATTATGGGTGTGTTGGAGGGTCCCCACAAATCTGCATGAGCATAATCAAGGGGCATATTTGATACATGTTTGCCTTTTGGGAAAGGTAACTTAGTGCTTTTACCCAACAAACAAATCTCATAGTGATTTATCTTGAAACTAGTGGGATTGCTTAGGATTTTCTGTCTTTTGAGCTCATTTAAAGCTCTCTCATCAATATGTCCTAGTCTAGAATGCCACTTCATAGTTTCATCAACTTGACTAGCATCACTATGACCAATCAAAATCTGAGCATCTAAGTAGTAGAGGCTATGCCTTCTTTTAGCCATCATAACAACCTTATTTCCCATTTTAACATGTAATTCCCCATTCTGTGACTCCCATCTACAACCTTTTGATTCAAGAGTTCCAAGATAAATTAAATTTCTTTTTAAATCAGGTATGTATCTGACATCAGAAATTATTCTAACATGACATGCCTGGTTATTCCCAAGCAATACAGAGCCACAATCTTTCATCTCAAAGGCCAATAACTAGTCTTTAATTCCTTGGGCACATGTGAAGTGTGCAAGCTGAATCTAGAATCCAACATTCTTCTGCCTTTCCCTGGACTATGTTCAGAACCTCTGCATCTTGCTTCTCTTGAATGTTGTTAGTGCATTTGGTTGCTTTCCTTTCAGCTCTTGTATACTTTTTTTCCATACGTAGCAGGTTTTCTTGAGATGACCAGGTTTCCCACACTCAAAACATTTTCGTTCTTCTTTTGAATTAGAGTCTTTTCCCTTTGACTGACTCTTATTCTTTGCATCATCATATGGCTTCTTGTCTTTCCCTTTAGCCTTCTTGATGTGCAAACTCCGGTGGCCAATAAACGCCGTGAGATCGATTCCCTAAATTGAACTTTGGTTCCCACAGACAGCGCCAAATGTAGAACAATAACGCAAAACCAAAAAACACAGCACACACGAGCAAGAAAAGCGATATAAAAAAGGGTTAATTATCAAATTACCCCCTATGGCGTCCCTATGGCTTTTAGCCCCCTAAAGTCAGGGGGAGAGCTGCCCACTATCTCAACGTGGCTTTTTGGCACCAATTTCCCCCTTATCGATAGGGGTCCCCCTCGCGTTTAGCCCTCTAAAGTCGGGGGGAAAGCTGCATCCGTCAAAAGACTGGAGGGGAAATTGGTACCAAAAAGCCACGATAAGGTAGTGGGCAGCTCTCCCCCTGACTTTAGGGGGCTAAAAGCCATAGGGACGCCATCGATAGGGGGCAATCTGGTACTTAACCCTATAAAAAAAAGGAACTCGATAATTTACATGGTTCGGCAATTTCTTGTCTACGTCCACGGCAGAAGAATAAATCACTCTTTTATTGATGACAATCAAACAGTACAAAGTTTATGCTTCGAGCTCCAAAACCATGGCTAGCTACGCTTAACATCTCTCAAATCTATACAACAGTGTATATATTTTTCACTCTCTCTCTTGGAATGACTAACACACATCACGCAGCATGAATGTTACTGTAGAGTATTTATACTCCCAAAGGAAAAACACATATCTAATCTAGATCAACGACTGTAAAGAGCTAACTTGAATAACTAATCTGTTATAAGAGCTCTGGTCGTGTACATGGAGTCCCAGCTAAACACGTACTCATCCAATAATTCTGAGCATACTCAACAATAGTTTATATTTATATTTGCTGTTTACTAAATAGTTTAAGTCGAAAAACTTTTGTCGTACTGTTTATATTTATAATATTAATTTTTTTGGTTCGACTATAAAGTAATACTAACATATATAAGTACTTACTATATTTATAATATTTGTAAATTTAGGCTAAAAGGCCAATTGAAATTAATGTGTATAAATTATATTTATGATATTGAAAACTTTTATCCGGTCTGCTAAGTCAATAACGGATATAAATACAAATTATATTTGTAATATTTGTAAATCACGCTAAAATTCAAATTATAATTTAATATTAACCTAGTAATAATAAAAAGATCTGATTCAACTGGATGACAATTCAATTAATTCAAACATTCTACTTTTACATATTCCACTTGACTTCATATCTATCTATCTATCTATCTATTATATAAAGAGAACACATTCTGGCCACCACAACAATCCTCCATCCTATGTGGCAATTCCTAGAATTTCTATTCTTAATTTTCTAAATTCTTCATTTTATGCCATCTTTTTCTTTTATTGCATTTTATTTTGTGCTTCTTAATTGTGATTGATATTAAGAGATACACATTCTAGCCACCACAACAATCCTCTGTCCTATGTGGCAATTCCTAGAATTTCTATTCTTAATTTTCTAAATTCTTCATTTTATGCCATCCTTTTCTTTTATTGCATTTTATTTTGTGCTTCTTAATTGTGATTGATATTATTAATTATGTAACTTACGGACAATTAAATTCATAGTCTACTCATTTAGCATAATTTGTGCAATTAAGTTTAGGATAAATCTTGACGGATCAATTTGATCCGGATCAGTAGGGGTATAAAAGTCCAAAAAAAATGACTGAAAATGTGTTTTATCTTAAATGCCCCTTATAAAAGTTTATTATTTTAAAATATTAAATTTAATATATTGTGAATATAAATTGAATGTCTTTTCAATTTTCTAGGCCATAAATTAAGTTCATGAACATATGCACTTAAATCAATACATTGAACATATATAGGATACATAAAATTCGGTGCTATGTAAAATTGAACATTTCATTTAATTTTTTTTTTATAAAAAATTAAACATTTCATAATTCGTAGCATTTTTTATTTAAGAAAATAATTAGTTTGGTATATATAAATAGGGTAAATATCATAAAAACCCCTGAAGTATACCCACTTTATCAAAAATATCCTGAAACTTTGAAAATGTTCTCTAAACCCTCAAACTATCAGATTTTTATCAAATATATCCCGCATTTTTTTTCCGATCACCAAAAACATGATGTGGCTCGCCGGATGCCACAATGTAATTTATATTTAGTTTTTTTAAAATGCAATGACAAAAACGACGTCATTTCGTACCATATTATTTAAAAAAAATCCACTATGAAATTTAAAATTGACTTCTATCGTGTTTGAAATTCATGCTAATAACCTAGAATTAGGGATAAACGTGGTAGAATATGGTACGAAACGAAGTCGTTTTTTTCATGTCATTTAAACAAAATATAATATTAAATTACATTGTGGCATCCGGCGAGCCACATCACGTTTTTGGTAACCGAAAAATAAATGCAGGATATATTTGATAAAAACCTGATAGTTTGAGGGTTTAGAGAACATTTCGAAAGTTTCGGGGTATTTTTGATATAATGGGTATAGTTCAGGGGTTTTCATGATATTTACCCATATAAATAACTTGTTTTTTAATATGTTTTTATGTTTTATCTGACTTTTTTGTTTTTGTAACATTTTTTTATTTAAACACCCCCAATCACTATAAAAAGTATTTCAATTTAAAAATTTAAAATTTATATATTATTATTATTATTATTATTATTATTATTATTATTATTATTATTATTATTATTATTATTATTATTATTATTATTATTATTATTATTATTATTATTATTATTATTATTATTATTATTATTATTATTATTATTATTATTATTATTATGTTGGATAATATATCTAAATTAAATTTCTTTACATAAATCATTAATGGGTATTGTAACATTTTTATTATTATTATTTATCAAGTTTGTAACATTAGTTATCAAGATTATAAAAGTTTGTAACATTTTTTTTATTTAAACACCCCCAATTATTATTATTATTATTATTATTATTATTATTATTATTATTATTATTATTATTATTATTATTATTATTATTATTATTATTATTATTATTATTATTATTATTTATCAAGTATTGTGTATTTTTCAACATCGTCTTGATTTTAGTATTTTCCATGAGATCGTAATTATTCGAAACACAACCAAAAATATAAAAAGTCATAAAATGTAATATAATATATATTCTAATTTAGGATTGTATATATGTATATGTATATCACATACTTAATAAAATTAGAATATTTTGTACAAGTAATTTTTTTAGTATGAAAAAAAAAATTATGTGAGATTGAGCCTATTGTAATCTCCAATGAAATCATGAATAAATTACGAATTATTTGAGTTTACTAATTTTAATGTGTGTGAGAGTGAGCCTATCGTAGATCTTGATGATCTAACGGGTGAAAATAGTTTATATTTTATATTCTAAGTTTTAACTTTTACAATTTTTTTAGAATATAAAATATAAACTATTTTCACCCGTTAGATCATCAAGATCTACGATAGGTTCAATCTCACACACATTAAATTTAGTAAACTCAAATTCTTCGTAATTTATTCATGATTTCATTGGAGATTACAATAGGCTCAATCTCACACAATTTTTTTTTCATACTAAAAATAATTACTTGTACGAAATATTATAATTTATTAAGTATGTGATATACATATACATATAAATATACACACACACACACACACACACACACACACACACACACACATATATATATATATATATATATATATATATATATATAGGAGGGCTATCGTGAGAGCACCTCTTAAAACAAAAAATAACAACTAGAAATAATGTATGAATTTTATGTTGAACATATATCAATTCACTGTATAAAGGTATGAATTGCGAAAAATAAATTTTTGCTACTTTTGGGATTCGAACTCAGGACCATGAATTCATCCAACAGGATGTTGAATCAACCGTAGATCTTGATGATCTAAGGGCTGAAAATGATTCTTCTTTTATATTTTAAAAAGTGTACTTATTTTAGCCCGCCCTATACATACATACATATATATATATATATTTGTAAATAAATCATATCATATATATATGAAAGCTCAACCAATTACATAAATAGTAACATATTGCCTAAGTTTATAATATTATGAAAAAAATTCATATAATGATTGTTATGCATCTATCGATCTCCTTTAGTGTACATTGGCATTGCTTAATGCATCTAAAGTTTCAATAATAGACATCATTCAAACATTTACACGTCCTATTCTAACAACATATGCGATCATTTTTATTTTGATATAACGAGCAATAATTGTTCCTACCCGTTTCTTGTATAACATAAAATTTTAACATTCATATAATATTATTTTCATAATTTAAATATAAAAAATACTTTAAAATAATATTTATTGTTAAATATAAAACTCTTCTCTGTCACACCCCAATTCTTTGAAACAATAACTATAACTGGGGTACGACTAATCATCTAAATAAACAAGGGAAAATCCTTGTGAAATCCGAATAAAAGGGATAACAATCGGGCTTAGCCCCTTTGGATGAAGAAAGACAGGTATTCAAGTGATACAAATCAATCAACAAACATAATAACTTCAAGATCACAAGTTTAGTGTCATGCTTCAGATAACCAACATTCACTGATCGAAATACTTGAGAGTCAATAGTTTAGGCTCAACAAAAGATATTGTTTAGAGTCACAACATAATAGGTCTTAAGTTAAGGAACGAAAGACAGATACTGGCTAGTTCTGCAGCGGAAATCAAAATAAGGAGTTGAACTCTAGCCTCAGCTCCGCCCTGTCATCACCCGCCATTAACCTGAAAACATTTGAAAGTATTTTTGGGCTAAGTACTAATGTACTTAGTGGGCTACAACTTTTAAAACATTTCATAATCTGAAGAACAGTTTATCCAATCTTACTGACATGAAGGTTTTAAAGAGAAATAACTTCTATGCATGTTAAAACATTTCATATATATATCTTTGATTGCGCGCAGTTGTCACACTCTATTCTGTTACTCGCTGTGATCCCGGACCTTTTAGCCACCGACGGATCTCTGTCTCCCGCTGACTTGAACTGAGGGCGTAACCCAGACAAGTTTACTTTGACCTCGGGATGCTACCCAGGCAGGCCTCTTATTTCTCATGCTCCGGAACACATCCAGCCGAGCACCCTTATAACGCCTCTGGTTAGAGCCCGATGGAGATCAACCCATCGAGTCACTAACAAGTGTACACAATTTTCAAACAACGTGTTAGGTCATAAGAGAACCTCAATTGATTAACTGCGCGAGCCTTAAACATGGTAGAGTGCACAAAAATATTTATTGGATAAACAGTTTGTATTTCATGAAACATTTAAGCTCATTAGCTCAATCATACATTTGAAAAATAAGCCCACCTGTATAGGCAATGCCTGTCGTTTAACGTTATCTCTGAATCGGAATAGCAGTGCTAATCCTCTTGTTGCTCAAAGCCTACAAGAAATCTATTCTCAATAGGTCTCCTTGAATCTAATCTTAAGTCTTGGTGAAATGCTTAACATTCTATGATTCACTTAGCCGGGTTTTCAAAATTTAATGAATAAATAATTGAAAACAATTCTCTTGAGTTAAGAATACCAACAATATTCTTACTCATCTTTCTTTTGTAATTGGAATTATAATAAAAACCAATTAAATCATAAATACTCTTATTGCAACATAAATGCAATTTCATGTCATGCTTAGCATATAATAAGTAATTACTTAAAATATGCACATAATAATAATATGATATTATTATGAAAACTAGTCTTTGAAAATAATTAATTAAACTAATTAATAGTTCAATTAATTAAAATAGGGCAGCCCAATTAATTTAAATTAATCAAGACAGCCCAAAGTTTGAAATAATAACTGACCCAAAGAGGATTTAAAATAAGGCCCAGCTGAATTAAACTAATCAGTCCAACTGATATATAAAATAAAAACCGGCCCAACACAGAAGCCCAACTCCCCAAGCCCAAACCTAGCCTTTCTTTTCTTCCTTTCCTCCCTCCATCAGTCACGCCACACGCACATCAGTTTCTCTCTCTCGACTGATCGAAAATCGCCCCCCTCTCTCTCAGCCATCAGTCCCGCCGCCGCGGCTTCGTCTCCGGCGAAGGGCCACCGGCCTCATCTCCCTCTGACCTAGCCACCCGTCGATCTCCCTCTGTTCTCTCTCCTCCTTGGCGACGACGAAAACGCCGCCGCCTCCCTCGGCCTCTCGCTCGGCGACAGCAACCCATAGCTGCCGCCGTCCTGACCTCGACGCAAAACAGCCCGGACCAGACCACCTCTCTCTCTCCAGCCGTGGCCGGGCAGCAGCGGCACCGCCGCCGTGCCCTGCCTCCCTCCGCTGAACCCACAGCCGCCCATCTCTCTCCGGCCGACAGCAGTAGATGGAGCAGACTGCCGCCGCCGTTCTCCCCCTCTCACAGACAGCGTGCCAGCAGCAGGGGAGCCACCGCCGCCTGAACTCCCTCAAAAAGAACTTCCGGCGACAGCAGCCATGGCTGTCGCCGTCGACTACACAACCTCAGTTTTCCCGACTCAAGCGCTCCAAACACTCAGATTCGACAGCAACAAATAAAGTTCAAGACTTCTTTCTTTTCTTCTTTTAAAAACAATCATGTTCTGAATGTAATTATATACACAAATATGTATGCATATATCTGATGAGATGATGGACGAGTGTTTGTGCTTTTCTGCTCGGCTAAGGATTGATGGATTTGGCATGAACTGAATGAGTTGGAAATATAAACCACTGGATTTGTTGCTGAAGTTTGAAAGGTGCAGCTGCTGGATTTACTGCTACTGAACTTCGTGAATGGAGCTAGTAGAATAACTACAGATATTGATTTATTTTCAATACTTGCAAGATGAAACATGAAAGAAATGGAGAAATGCCAAGTTCAAAAACTCAAACTTACATGTGTAGTTAGCATAACGCTTGGGAGAGAGTTGGGAGCTGCTGAAAGTTGTAAAGAGGTGCCAAGAAATGGCCTAAGTATGTTTAGTTATGATAGAAAGATGAGATTGGACTGCCTGCACAAAAGCATGGCCCAAGGCTGACTTTTGGGCTGAAATTGGGGGCTGCAGCAGGTAAGTAGGGTGGCTGATGGACAACATAGGGTATGGGTGTTGATTGGACAAATAAAAACTTCAAGGTTTAATAATCGATACTGTGATTATCGATCAGTGTTTGCTAGATAAATAGCTCGTGTAAATGCTTGAATGCTAAATTAAATAAATATGCGACGCACATAAATTTAATAACTAAATTTACAAATGCTTTTGTAAATAATTTTTGTTGGAATTAAAATAAATTCATTTTCTTTATCCGGCGTGAATCATCTTAAATCTAAGTTCAAAATTATTCTAAACTTAGCTCGAGGAAACGGGGTATTACATTCTCAAACAATCTAAAGTCAGTGGATTGACTCATGTGTGCATGTGCTTTTGAAATTTTAAAAAAATGTATATATGCAAGGACGATGTACGAAATTGTAAACCCTCTACCCTTGATAAAATATTGAACTCTTTGTTTATAGTTAATGAATATTAAAAATTATGAATTAATTGTATTTAATAAAGTATAGTTTATTTTCGTCAAGTTACCATACTAAAAGCTACAAAACTAATACAATCACTGTAGTTAAGCCGTTTTTTCGTATATATTAAGCAATAACTTTTTAATGCATTAAGATATCCACCGAAAAAGAATGAAAAGTACACAATATATTTTTAAATTATGTTGGCGATCACTAAAGCTAAAGTTGTTATTCATATATATTTGTGAGCAAGAGGTGACAATTTCATTTACATGTATTTATTTTTAAAATATAAAATTTCGACTCTTTATTTTTAGTTAATAAATATAAAAATTAATTATATTTCATACAATATATATAATTTATGAATTATGTGTATATTTAAATCACTTTACATAATATCAATCAAATGCGTACGAAAACTTTAGCTTAAAATGTATCCATTGAATTTAGTCTTTACATTTTCCTGTCCTAAAATTATGAATTAATTATATTTAATATAATATAATTTATGAATTAAGTTTATATTTTAAACCACTTTACATATTATCAATCAAATGCCTACGAAAAGTTGAGCTTAAAATGTATCTATTCAATCATATTTTTGTTTTTCTAATATTTTTTATTTAAATAAAGGGTGTGTTTACAAAAAAGAAAAGCATACATAACAAAAATAAAAGTAAAGAAACACTTCAGGAAAATAAAAGTAAAACATGTTAACAAAAAAAAAAAAAAACTTCAGATACATAAAAAATATCAAAGCATGATAACAAATGCATGATTGAGTAATTAAATACATTCATGTTGATTTACAAAATATATTATAAATTAGTCAAACTTCTCATTGAAAATACAAAAGTATTTATTGAAAATAATGTTCCCAATAATATATATACATATTTCATTAATATTAAAATGAAAAATACATAAAGGGTAAATATGTCTTTTTATGTTGAACATTAATTATTTTTTGGATTTGATCCGGATCAAATTGATCCAAATAGCAAGGTCCTTAAGTTTATTAGTCCATTCAATCTATCAGCACAAATTAATTGATATTTATGTAACATGTGCACGAATTATGCCTCAATTACAATCACACATAATTATGTACACACACACACCTACCTATATATATATATATATATATATATATATATATATATATATATATATATAGGGAGAGGTTCAAATAAGAACCACTAATTAAAATTAGAACGGAGAACCATTTTAAGCCATTCGATCATCAAGATCTACGGTGGATGAATCATCTTGGTGGATGAATGCAGATCCTGGGTTCGAATCCTGAAGGCAGCAAAAAATTTATTTTTTTCGGATGCATTAAATTTAACAATGAATGCATTAATTTATATAGCAGATGCATTAATTTTAATGGTTCTTATGTTCTCACGATAATTATGGTTCTCACTATAACCGCACCATATATATATATATATATATATATATATATATATATATATATATATATAGGGGAGGGCTAAAATAAAAGCACTTCTTAAAATATAAAATATAAACAATTTTCAGCCCTTAGATCATCAAGATCTACGGTTGATTCGTGACCTTGTTGGATGAATTCGTGGTCCTGGGTTCGAATCCCAAAGGTAGCAAAAAATTATTTTTCACAATTCGTAACCATGTTGGATGAATTCGTAACCCTGTTGGATAAAATTCGTACATTAAAAAACGTTTATATTTATATTTTAAGAAGTGTTTTCACTGTAGCCCTCCCCTATATATATATATATATATATATATATATATATATATATATATATAGGGGAGAGTTCAATGAAGACCACTCCCCTATATAGAGAACGAAGACCAAATCTAAAGCGTTAAATCCATGTAATCTTGCGGTCCTGATTTATTTGATCTGGTTTTTCAATTTTCGGCCATTTTAATTCATAAAGGCTAAGAATGTAATTTATGTTATGCACAACCGTTATTAGCTAGATATGAATCATATCAAATCTCTTATTTATGGTAAATAACTATTAAGATATGTTTGTTACAATTTAGAAACGTATTAGCTGCATTGTTTTTCATATTCATCGTTTCAAAACCAGTCCACCATTGAAGAAAATTTCGATTTTTTGCAGAACATTTTATGGAGAATCAAGGTTATTTATTCTATGTGAATTTAATCGATTTCGTTCGAACTGTTATACATGTTGCATATATATGAAAATTTTCTGTTTATTTGTTCGATAAACATTACGATTAATGTCAAATTCATACGTGTTTTTACCCTTACTTATTAAAACACATAATATGTTCAGTATTAATTATGTTCATTTATACTGTTATCCGGATGTCACCTTGATCATATTTTGGCACTGTATCTTCGTTGTTTTCTGTTTTCATGTTAAAACTGATAGGCAGTTAACTATGTTCATTCACAATTTTTTATCTTCCTGATTTCGTTCATCTATTGACAGACTATGTACGTATTCATTATATGGACACTTACAGTTAAACTGATAGGCAGTTTAATTATGTTCATTAGCTATTTTTTATGAACCTGGTTTCGTTCATCTATTGACAGACCATGTTCGTATTCATTATGTTCATAAGACTCTACCATAACAACATTTAAAAACTGATAGACAATTTAACTATGTTCATTCACAATTTTTTATGAACCTGATTTGGTTCATCAATTGACAGACCATGTCCGTATCCATTATATTGACACTTACACATCAAACTGATAGGCAATTTAATTATGTTCATTAGCAATTTTTTATGAACCTGATTTCGTTCATAAGTTGACAGACCATGTTCGTATTCATTATATTGACACTTACATTTAGCATTTGCAGAATTCACATATTCAAGAACACCAGATGGTCAATTGTGTTATCCTCCATGCGATGATTCGGAGAAACCTCGCAATGGCATGATATTTAGTACCTTACCTGAAGCTGTTAAGTTTTACAAGGATTATGCCAAACTTTGTGGATTTGACACCCGAATGAGCACAAACAGGAAAAATAAAGATGATATAATTACCAGGCAATATGTTGTTTGTAAGAGAGAAAGAGTATGGAAAAAGGCAAACGAACCTCGAGTGCGTTTCAGTGATAAGGGCACAAAGAAACGCAAGACAACATCTTGCAAGGTTGATTGTAAAGCTAAAGTTATTATTAAGATTGTGTTGGGAAACTGCTACAAGTTTTCTGAATTTTGGGAGGGTCATACACATTCCATGGTTCCACTACCAACCAGAGACCTTATGCAAAGTAATAGGAATGTGGATGAATTTCAACAAAGATTCATAATATCTGGAATAAAGGCTAACATAGGTCCCATGCGTTCATTCCGTATGTTCAGAGAGATAATGGGCAGTTACGATCGAGTTGGATGCACAAGTAATGATTTCAAGAATTTTGCTAGGGATTTGAAAGTGCATTCCAAAGGATCCGATGCACATATGTTATTGGAATCATTTATGAATAAGCAGGAACTTGGAAACGGTTTTAAGTTCTTCCACGACGTAGATGAAGAGAATAAATTGTGTCGGATAATTTGGGCTGATCAGACATCAATAAAGAATTTTAGCTTGTTTGGAGAGGCTGTGTCTTTTGATGCCACTTATAATACTAACAGGTGATGTTGCTTGTGAAATTATTATTTACTAAGTTTTGTTTGAAGATTAAATATACCGTTTACGCTCATGATTGTTTTTTCGAAACAATACTGCAGGTACAAGTTGATTTTTGCTCCCTTCACTGATAAGGACAACCATGGAAAATGCGTATCATTTGGTGCTGCATTAATATCACATGAGGACACAGAATCATATTCCTAAGTTTTGGAGCGGTTTATTCAAATAATGGGCCATGCACCAAAGATCATAATCACGGAGCAAGATCCAGCCCTCAAAAGAGCTGTTGCATCTTGTTGGAAAGAAACTCGCCACAGGTTTTGCAATTCGTAACTCTGTTGGATAAATTCATACGTGTTCTACATAAAATTCGTACATTAAGAAAAACGTTTATATTTTATACACTTAAGAATGTTTTTATTCTAGCCCACCCATATATATATATATATATATATATATATATATATATATATATGGGGTGTGGTTCTAGAGAGAACTACATTATTTGTGAGAACGTGAGAACCATCAAATCTAATGCATCCACTGTAAAAATTAATGCATTCGCCGTTAAAATTAATGCACTAAAAAAAATAAAAAAAATTGCTCCCTTCAGGATTCGAACCCAAGATCTGCATTCATCCAACAAGATGATGCATCCACCGTAGATCTTAATGATCAAATGGCTGAAAATAGTTCTTTGTTCTTCTTTTATTTAGTGGTTCTTTCTTGAACCTCTCCCTGTATGTATATATTTAAATAGTTTTTTCTCCCTTTTTTTTGGAACCTTTCAATTTAATGATGTATACTTTGATTGTTATTTATGTTTTTTATTTTTACTTTAGTTTCAATGTTTGTTTATCCAACATGTACTGTTTGTATGTATATATTTATTTTATTATTGAAATATTATCTTATAATTTTATGAGCACGTGAAAAGTAATTACGATATGTACTTGTATGTTTTCATTATATTAGACTATTGATTTCATTCTACTATAAGCATTTCATTTATTCATTTTATAATTAATGAATTCTAAAGTTCATAATGTATAAACATTAATAGATGATCATGTTAAACATATTTTCTAGTGAAATAATTTGAATATATTCATCAAGTACAAATGTGCATGAGTAGCACAGTACATCGTCTGAACCGTCATTGAATTTTAATCTCATTATCTAAAATTGATTTTTGTTAACAGTTAAGAATATATTTTGCCTTTAAATGCTCATACGTTGAGTCGTGACCTCACATGATGCAAAACTCATTCACATCCCGGTTCTCAAAAAATAAATAAAAAAATTACTCATTCACATCCCCACTGAAATTTCAAAATAATTTTGCCCACATTACTTTCTTTAATTGACATTGTCAGGTATATTCTACTCAATTTAAATTTATTTCTTTTAATATTTTAAAATTTTATTTCAGATGATGATTTAAGTGCTAATTATGCATCATGATAGTAAATTGAAATTATATTATTATTTGTATTGTTTCATTAATGCATAGAATATTTGAGTAAACATCTTATATCTATATATATATGAAACACCAGTTTTTAACGGTAACTTTTTACCGCCAGATTTTCTCTCTCCTTCTATCACTCATTTTATCACACTTTCTCTCTCCTAACTCCCTCATCTCACACGTTTTTCTCATCATCTTTATTATATGATTTTTACCAAATTTTGTCTCACTTCTCTTTTTTCTTTTGATTATTTTCTATAAATCATCAAATTTGATTCGTGAAAAATATTCAATATGGATGTTAAATTAAAGATCGTGACAATATCTTTAATTTGATATAAAAATTATATTTAAAAAAATTGACATAAAAAAGTTATAATAGTTTGAAATCATAAAATTAATTTATTCCTCTCTCCTCTCTCCTATTTCCTCTCTCCACTCTCCACTCTCCACTCTTTTTTTTAATATTGAAGTCACGTTAGTATTTTTTTAAATCATATTAGCTCATTTCAAAGCTCTTCAATTTAAAAGTATTGTTTTTAGAGTAGAATTTAAATTAATTTAATATAAATTTATAGCTGAATAATAAATTATATCATCTTAAAAATTATATTTCAGAAATGGTTTAAATTTATTAAATCTTTAATTATTGTTTTATTGCTTTTTATATTATATTCTGGGCCTGATTTGCTTGAGGAATTTTTGGTGCCGGCAAAGGATAGTGAATTTATTCCTACTACGGACCACATGGATAATGAGTTATCTCACATGAACATTAATGAGGTATCTCACCTGAATTCCTCTCCAGGAACTTTTTTTGCTGATGATCCGGTAACAGCGGTTACGGAAGAGGACTCTTCTTCTTTGTGTCTTAAAGGAGGGACGTTACAGGAGACGGACTTAAAAGCTTTAGCGATCGAGAATGCCGTGAAAATCCAGAGACTCGAATCTTTCATTAAAGAGATGCCTCAAGGAAATGCTGCAAAGAGGGGTCGTGGACGACCGCCAGGAAGTGGACGAGGAGGAAGAACTTTACACACTCCTGCAACTGACTCTATCAAGGGCAGGCTTCGCAAATCCATTGACTTAGGTCACAAAGTGCAGGACTTTGTTGTTGAGCAGAATGACACGCCGAGTATCAAAACCATGCATAATATGGCAGCAAAGAGTTGGGCCGCTGAAATGGAGATGGGGGACACCCCTTCACCAGACTTTTAATTCTACCTGATGAATTTGCTCGTTTGGAACGTCCGAGGCCTTACGGACGAATCTAAACGGCTTCTCAAGGAGCATTGTCGTTCCTTTTCTCCTATTATCTTGGGTATCGTTGAACCTAAATCGAAGTTTCGAAAAATACAGATGAATTTCTGGCATTCTTTGAATGTCACTCCACGACATCAGAATTGTAGACTGCCGCGTCGTTCTAATATTTGGTTTTTAGCTCAACCTTCTGTTGCCACCACGATTATTTACTCCTCTGATCAGGTGATTATTTCTGATTGTTCTTGGCAGAATCTTCGCTTCAGAGTGGCAGTTATACATGGGGCCAATGATGCGGTTTTCAGACGACAACTTTGGGCCGATCTTCTTAATTTTACTGATGGGAACACTGTTTTTATTGGCGACTTTAACGCGGTGAAAGGCGCTCATGAGCGGCTTAGTGGGGTGCTTCCTTCTCGAAGCTCTTGTGAAGATTTTTGTAGATTTATTGATGATACGGGTTTCCTGGAACCCTCCGCCTCGGGTTTACAATTTTCTTGGTCGGGTAGAAGGTTCTTCCCCAACCATGTGGAAACTCTCTTGGATAGAGCTCTTGTCTCTTCTTCTTTCGATAATTTATGGGACTCCATAAATACTCATGTGCTGCCGAGACTTACGTCGGATCACTCAGCCATCGTGCTGCAATGCAAACCTCGTTTGGCACCAGGAAAGCGACCGTTTCGTTTTCAACACATGTGGGTGGAACATCCTGGTTTTTTGGATCTGGTGCGAGACTCTTGGGCTGTTGCTGCTAACATTCCTTGCCCAATTTATACAGTGATGTTAAAATTGAAAAGGTTAAAGAGTGCTCTCCGGGAGTGGAATAAAACTACCTTCGGCAGCTTGGATGCTAAACTTGCTGAAGCTCAGGAGGAGCTTGCCTCGGTTCAGGCTCGGATTTCTAGAGATGGCTACACGGACGCTAGCTTCGACGAGGAAATCACTAAGCAAGATGTCATAAATACGATGCTTACCAGAAAAAACGTTCAGCTACAACAACAAAGTCGTATTAAGTGGTTACAAGACGGTGATAGAAACACGGCTTTTTTCCATAAGGTGATTCGTCAGCGAAAATCTGGACTAGTCATTAGTCATCTTAACATTGCGGGCGCCGTTGTGTACGAGCAGTCGGTGATTGAGAGTCACATTGTGGAGCATTTTACTACGCTTTTCTCGCAAGGGGTGGCCAGCAGCGTGGATTTGGTTGATATTGAAGCTAATATTGATTTGCAGGTCAATGAAGATCACAATAGGGGCTTGATTGAGATCCCTTCGGATGAGGAAATCACGGCGGCTGTCCATGGCATGGAGGCTAGCAGTGCTCCGGGTCCTGACGGATTCTCGGGGGTGTTCTTTCATCGTTGTTGGGACATCGTTAAAGAGGATATTATTAGGGCTGTGCGGTGTTTCTTCCTGAATTCTTATCTCCCTAATGGTTGCAATGCTAATACTCTTGTCTTAATTCCTAAAGTTGAGGCGGTGACTTCGGTTTCGGATCTCAGGCCGATCATTCTTTCGAATTTCTTCTTCAAGATCATCTCCAAAGTTATGGCGGTCAGGCTCAACAGAGTTGCTTCTGAGATTGTCTCCCAGAATCAATTTGGCTTTATCAGCGGTCGGTCCATCCACGAGTGCATCATGCTCGGTTCTGAAGGCTTTAACTGCATGAATCGCACCAATCGCAGCGCAAACATGGCTTGCAAAATTGATATCAAGAAGGCCTTTGACACCATGAGTTGGGACTTCATTCTCAAAGTCTTTCGTGTTTTGGGTTTCCATGAAAGATTTATCCAGTGGCTCTCCATCATCTTTAGCTCTGCTAGAATTTCCATTTTATATAATGGGCATCTCAGTGGCTATTTTGCTTGCACCAGAGGGGTCAGACAAGGAGATCCTTTTTCTCCTATTATTTTTGGTATAGCCGAAGATCTGCTTAGTCACTTGATTTTGAACTGTGTTGCTGCGCGGCGCCTTACTCCGATGAGTTTCAGTAGATCGATGTTATTTCCTACGCATCTTTTGTACGCGGATGACATTCTCATCTTTTGTAGGGCCTCCACTCGTAATGCCAAAACGATAAAACACATTCTGGAGTACTATGGTGAGCTGTCAGGGCAAGTTTGTAGCTTGGAGAAATCACGCATTTATTTTGCGAAAGGGGTCTCTACTTCTATGAAGCGTGGGATTAATCATGTTTTGAGTTTCACTCAAGGAAGCGATTGTATTACTTATCTGGGAGCGCCTTTGTTTGTGGGGAAGCCGAGGGCCTTTCATCTCACTAGCATCAAAGATAGAATTGTTCAAAAGTTCTCTAGATGGGCTGGTTTGCACTTTTCAATGGCCGGACGGATTTGTCTTGTGAATTCGGTCATTCAGAGCTCTTTAACTCACACCATGATGGTCTACAGCTGGCCGAAGTCCCTTCTCCATGAGATTGATCGAAAGTGTAGGAACTTTATTTGGACGGGGAATACTGAACAAAAGCCCTCTTGTTCAGTGAAGTGGAGCAGATGCTGTGCTATTAAAGAGGAGGGTGGCTTGGGGATTCACTCGTTTACTTTAATGAACAAGAGTTATCTCATGAAGCTGGCGTGGAATATGATCAAAGGTAATTCTTTTGCTCACAAGGTTTTATGTTCTCGCTATCTTAAACCTCATGGCTATGCTAAAGAGAATGTGGCGAACTCTTCGGTTTGGATCGGTGTGAAACATGAGATTAATGATTTGGTGGATGATTCATATGCCGTGGTGGGAAATGGAATGCTTACACGTTTTTGGCTTGATGATTGGCTAGGGTACAGGATTAGTGACAAACTTGGAATCCCACCTTTCTTATGGGGTTTTCTGCAACACTCTATTTCTGATTACTTTTTTGATGGCTGTTGGCATTTTTCTGCCAACTTCGTTGAAAATTTTCCGGATATTGTATGTGATATTCTTCTCACTCCTTTGAGTAATGCGAATGACGAGCGTTTTTGGAAGCCATCGTTGCGCGGGGATGTCACTTCTTCTCTGGCCTTTGCCAATATTTCGAATAGATATCCCAAAGTGGTTTGGGGAAAGTGGATTTGGGATCCGGCGGTACCTATACGCCGCTCACTCACCTGCTGGCGCCTCATTCATGGGAGGCTTCCCACGACTGACTGTCTGATTAGACAGGGACTTATTGCCCCCAATGCTTGCCCTATCTGTCTCTTTACTGCGGAGTCTATCAATCATATTTTCTGGGATTGCACGAAGGTGATGCCGATTTGGGCAACTTTTCTGGGTTGGTTCCGCCAGTCCGATATGTTAGAGTGTCCGGACATTCATAGCTTTTTGGTTAGGGCGTGGAACGCGACCTTTAGCTCTTTACTGCAGAGATTGTGGAAGATTGGTATTCTCAACGTTATTTGGATGATATGGACCAGCAGGAATGCCTGCATTTTCGATGATCAGAAGTTTAATGGAACTAAGATTATTAGCTTCATCATGACTGTTTTCAAGGACGCAGATGCGTCGCCTTTGAAGCTAGGGTTTATGGCCAATGAGTGGAGCGATTAGCTCACTTTACGTTCCATTGGGGTCTCTTCTCGGCCTGCACCTCCTCCGGAGTATGTTTCTGTGCATTGGTGGCCGCCAGATATTGGTTGGATTAAGGTGAACACTGACGGCTCTGCATCCGGTTCCCCGGGATTAATTGCTGGTGGTGGGGTGTTCAGGGATCACACTGCTATGGTCCAAGGCTGTTTTCACACTAAAGGAGGATCGGGCTTTGCTTTTGAGGCTGAGTTACTTGCGGCAATCACAGCCATTGCTATCGCTTACAATCGTGGATGGCGCAAGCTTTGGCTCGAGGCGGACTCTTTGTATGTGGTTGGTCTTCTTCAGCAACGTTCGATGGAGATTCCCTGGCGTTTCATCAACTATTGGAAGGAGACGTTAGCTCGTCTGCGGGAAATCACTTTTCGCGTTTCACATATCTATCGGGAAGGGAACGCAGTGGCGGATCTTATGGCAAATCCTGCTAGACAAGAGGGATCTTGGAATTATGGAATTGCGGTCATTGAGGATGCGGTCATCCGAGACATTGCTAGCCACAGTCATATTCGTCGCGTTTAAGCCGTGGGTGCTGTTGTTTTTCTGGTGTGGAGCTTTGATGTTTTCCTGGTGTCGAACTTTTTGGCCTCGTTCTTGTGGCTGTCTGGGCACCGTGGCTGCCTTGGCCTCTCCGGGCTGTTATTTGTTTGTTTGGTGTCCTGTTTTTGAGCCGGAATTACTTGGGAACGATGGTCAGGCCGGAGTTCCTGAAGTAATTCTTCCCGCTCGTCTTCACGCTTTGTTGAGCACTCTTTTTCCTTTTTATGACGTCCTTGTAAAAAGGTTTTAACGAGGCTCGACCCATAGTTGGCTTCTCTGTGCCTTCATGGGTTCGTTTTCTTTTTCTATTTATAAAATACCGCCTTTTATATATATATTTATTTGTATTAACATATCTACTACTACTATTTTTAATTAAATATTATATTAGATTTCATTTACTATATATTAAACATCAAAATGGCTCATTGAAAAATTATTAATTGGAGAATCAGTATTGATACTATTTAAAAAAAATGAACTGCTTAATTTTATAATAGCACATCTATTTAAATTTAAAAAGATCATGTATATTATTTAAAAATGAATGACAATTATATCATGTTCAACCCCCGTTTTTCCACTAATCGATTGATAAAAAAAATAAAAAAAATTGTTTGTAAAGCAACACAAATTAAAATTTAAATGCATATAAAGATAAATATTGTCATATTTATTCAAATTACTTGGCACATATAAACTTACGACTCATCAATAACACCATTATTGAAATAATAATCTATATATAATACTCCCTCCGTCCCAACGAAAGCGGTGCTCTTCTTTTCGCCACGGAATTTAAGGAGAATAAGATTGTAGTGTAAAAATGTGTAAAGGTGTGTGGGGCCACATTGTTTGTAGTGTAAAATTATTACCAAAAAAAAAATGCACCACTTTCGTTGGGACGATTTAAAAAGAAATACGCACCACTTTCATTGGGACGGAGAGAGTATAAAAGAGGAGTTTGTTTACCTCCAATTTTTCTCTCTCCTCATAAACTTTCCCTTCAAATTTTATATATCTTTTTTTTATTCTTTTTAAAAAATCATTAATTTCTATTATAAAAATAATGCAAATGGATGTTAAATTAAAGATTGTAAAAAGATCTTTAATTTGATATAAAAATTATAAAAAATAAAATTGAGATTATTAAGTTATGATTGATTAAAATATTAAAATCAATTTTTGTTCGCTCTCATTTATCTATAATGTTGAATATTGTACTCTATTTTCATTGTATTTTCGTTTATTGGTGACAAACATAAGCATATTTCATTTTTTTCCTTTTAAAAAAGTTTACATGATTTTTAAATATAATTATTTAAACTGCAATAATTTTTAATGCAATTAAGGAGGAGGAAATTTGTATTAATTTTGATATGAATTTGTAAATAAAATATTAGTTATATATTTTAAAATTAGAATTTAAAATATTATATATATTAATTTAATTATGTGTACAAATTATTTATTTATTTATATAACAATTTAATAATATATGATTTGGACTTTTACGAGCCAAAATTATTATATTAAATGACGGCTATTAATTTAGTTATATTGATGCTTTAGTGTAATCGTAACCCGTGCATCGCACGGGAGAGCGTACTAGTATAATAGTAAATCGAAGTTTGCCTACGTAACATTTTACAATTCAATTATTTTCTATTCTCCTTTACTTTCATTTTTTCACAAGAAACATCTCTTATCTTATATTGATTTTTAATCAAACTCTATATTGACTAAAGGCTATATAAATATTTGTGTAGTATCTCATGGTTTATATATTTTCACCATCAATTACTATATTATAATAACTTTTAGGTGACAAGAATAATTTAAAATAATTTAGATTATTATTAAGACCGATTTCTATATTATAATAATTGATATTAATAAATTTCAACGAGTTTGGATTATTTGTGATATTAGCTAGCTATATACGTTTAGGACACCACAAGTACTAAAATCATCTTTAAACTGAGTTTTGGATATATAAGGCTATATATAAGTTTTAAATGAGTGCAATCGTTAATTAATCAATAAGCCTATGTGGAATTTTCACCATTTTTTAATGTTCTTATTTAACTAGTGTTGTCTAGCCCATTCAGAATGTAGTTGCGACACTGAAAGTCGCTGTGATGCCATGCATCATATGCGATACGCACTTGCGGATCAATTTCGTCTTCCCCCACTGTTGGAGGAGACTCATTCAGAAAACGAGTCATATTCAAAGTAGTAAGATAGAAAAGCATCTTTGATTGCCAACGTTTAAATTCAGAACCTGAGATTTTTCTAGCTTTTGGGCAGGTGCTGGAGCATTTGGAACGTTGACCGGAACAGTTGGAATGTTGTTGTTGTTGGTGTTGCTTCCTGTCGCCATCTTTCCACACCAATTTTCACTTACGATTGCTATTTTGGGAGTGTAGAAAATAAATGACGATAAATGGAAAAAGATGCAGAACCGAGGCTAGATTAAATCTCTCTCCGTAAGGCAAAATTACTTCCGCTCTGTGCTCGCAGATCTACAGTAATTGCCCTCCAAGATACAACGGTTTATGGATGATAGACGAGTCCTTAGTACTAGGAGATCGCTATCCGGTCGAACGGCTTGATACTCGGGACTGAGTATGTAAACTAAACTAATATGACAAGTTGATTATTTGAATTCGTTAGTGTGTTTAATCTCATTCTGGAGGGCCCTATTTATAGTGTTCCAGGGGTTTCCTTGAATGGACGTGACTTTTCAGTCCGAAGAGGTGCACCCTTCTTGTTCGAAGAGATGTGTCTCTTCTGTCTGAAGGGGTGTACTGTTTGGGCAAACAGGTGGTCCGAACCATCGTGTCTTTTCGGTCCTTAACCGCCGCCACGTGCACTGTTTGGGCAAACAAGTGGACCGAACAGTGGCTATCTTTATGCATTAATTACTCATTCAATTCTTTTTAGATTTGAACAAGTAAATATACCAAATTAATCTACTCAACATGTAGATTCCAAAAATACTTTTTAATTCCATTAATTACAAAGTAATTATGACATTAAATAAGCTATTTATTCCAACATAAATTGCACGAAGGGTGTGACTCAAAAATCAAGATACAAGGTTGGAAATGGACGAGGGGTGCAAAAGAAAAAATGAATAAACTTATTTCAAATATTTATTAACTAGATTTTTATTGGAACTCCTCCCTATATATATATATATATATATATATATATATATATATATAAGTGAATTACGGTAATACAAGTGCCCATCTTTTTGATAGTAAAATACTTCTTCGAATATACAATCTAATTTTTCTACCTAATTATCTATAGCATGTGCATTATTTAGAGTATCAATTTGAATTTATAATTTGAGAATATGGATATACATATAAAATCAAATAAAAGACCATTCAAATTTAGTTTTGATAATTGCTCGTTAGTTTTTATAATATATTAGTGGATTTATTTGAATTTTTTGAATGAGTTAATGTGTAAGTGAGATAGTGGGGTGAATGAGATTAGGGCTGTCTAATTGGTTATCGGATTTTGCACTACAAGAAACTGGGCGATTAGCGACGGAATTTTCCGTCGCTATTTTCAATCACCGACGGAAGGCCGACGGAGGTCGTCTGTCGCCGTAAAACCGGTCGCTAAACCGAATACCGACGGAATTTAAGTCCGTCACTAAGTTACCGACCGAAATAACGACGGCGCGACCGTCGGCGGAAAAACGACGACGAAGGCGTCGTCAGTCAATAGCGACGGAAATAGCGACTGAAATTCCGTCGCTATTTTTTTTTTGAAAAATAATAAAAATACATATATATATATATATATATATATATTTAATATCATTCTAGCATTATTCTCCACAAGTATTTTGGTATTTCTAATGTATTTTGAACTTAATTGCATACGTTAAGACGAACTTCCCAGTGGGTCACCCATCTTAGTTGTGCTCTAATTCAAGCACGCTTAACCTTGAAGTTCTTTTCGAGTGGTCACCAGTACAGAACACGCGTATTATTGATATAACTATCACCTATTAATTTATTTAAACTCTATTTTAATATACAATATCATTTATTCATGACCTTAGAATATGCTGAAGTCATATCTAAGACTTGTGGTGCCGACGAAAGAATGACGCTAAATATACGATCGAATTTAAAATAAAAAAAATATTAATATTATAGTTAGTTAAAATATATATATATATATATTATTGTTGAAAATAACAATAAATTTAAAATATTCTTAATAATTTAAAAATAAGAATAAATTAGAATATTAATTAAAAAAAATTAATAATATTTTTAAAAAAATAAAAATAACAAAAAAAAATTAAAAATTAAAAAAAAAATATATTTAGCGACAGAATATTTTCCGTCGCTATTTTTTTACGAAAAATAATATAAATATATATTTTTTTAAAAAAAATTAAAAAAAAATCATATTTAGCGACGAAAAATATTCCGTAGCTATTTCCGTCGATAAATTTAAAAAAAATGTTAAAAAATAAACGAAAAATAATAAATAATATTTAACGACGGATTATTTTCCGTCGTTAATAATTCCGTCGCTATTTCCGTCGGTAAATTTTAAAAAATGATAAAAAAATAAATGAAAAATAATGAATAATATTTAACGACGGTAATCCGTCGGTAAAATTTTGAAAATATCTTCGTCGGAATTCCGTCGCTGTTCCGTCGGTGATTACCAACGGATTATTTTTCGTCGGTAATTCCGTCGGTGTCCGATATGTTTTTTTGTAGTGTTGGATAATCCGTTAATCGAACCAAAATTCCCGAGTTTGGGTATCCAATAATCAAATTTTTTGGTTATCGGTTCGATTTCGGGTATCATTTTTAGAAAAATTTTGGGTATCGGTTAACCTGATAACAAAAACGGGTTAACTGAAATAACCAAAAATTATTTAATAATTTATTTAATATATATTATATGGAGTATATTTTAATTATTAATTCATTAATTTATTTATTTTTATTAGAAAAAATCGATTCTTAGGTAAAATAAAATTATGATATATTTAAAGTATAAGAATGAGTTTTAGTCTAGTGGATAAGTTGTTTTGTGTATTTTCTGTAAACTAGGATTCAAATCCTTTATCTAGCAAATTATTTGAATTTTAATTTTTTAAATGGGTATTTTGGATACCCAAATAATCGAATCGGGTAACCGAACACCTAAAACAGTTCGGAAACGGTTAGTGAAATATGACAATTTCAGGTTCGGGTAACCGAACCCGAACCGATCGACAGCCCTAAGTGGGATATAATTTATTTGTAACCTTCATGTTGAATATATTTTCAAAATTGTCATTCAAATTGATTCCTTTTTTAATATACTACTAGCATTTTAACTCGTGCAACACACGAAAAATATTTTTATATTTTATTATATATAAAATTGATATTAATTTGATTATTATATAAAAATTCTAAATATAATTAAAAATGCTATAATTTAAGATAAATATATTTTAGCTTACTATAAAAATAATAAAGAATAATTCATATTAATAAAAATTGATATTGTAAAATAAGAAAACAATATAAGTTAGAAGATAATTGAAAAAAAAAAATAGATTTATTCAAAAAAAAGAGGAGAGAGGAGAGAGAATTTTCTTAAGTTTTAATCTTTAAATAAATATAATTTTTATATTTTAAATCTAATATTTACATAACATATATCAAATTAAAGCTCTTGTCATGATCTTTAATTTGATATGCATATAAAATATTTTATAATTAGTCGAATTTCACAATTTTAAAAAAGAAATAAAATAGAAAAGTAAGAAATTAAAGAAAAAAAAAGAAGATGTATAGCTTATAAATAAACGTTCAATTTTATTCTAACTACAAAATTGCCACTCAATTTTAAAATTGATTTGAAATCAATTTCAAATTAAAAACCCCCTTTTTAATATAGTGTATTGATAGATATCCGTCCATTTAAAAAAAAAAAAAAAAAAAAAAAAAAAACTAATATTCGAATACCTCCAAAAAAAACTAATATCCGAATAAAATGAAAAACTGAACTTACTGAGTACTTTTATCTTTTTCTTTGGCAGGAATTATTAACTAATTAGTTACAAAATAATAGCTTTTCAAAAACTAATATCCGAAGAAAAAGAAAATTTTGACCGAGTAGTTTTTCTTTTATAGTAGTATTTTATTTATATTTTACATCTTTTATCTTTTACTATATATTCTATAAGTGAAGCTCTTCTTTCTCACTTTTGTACCTTACTTCAGATCTAATCTCTCTTTCTTCGCATTAAATCTCACCGCCGATTAAGGATGATGGCCAGAAGAGCTGTTGTTTCTGCAATTGATCTCATTCATCGAAGAGGATTTCTCAATCGATGGTCGCAGAAATCGGGTATTCTCTCTCCTCTGTTCTCTCTCTTCTCTTCCGAGGCTTTTCAACCTAAGCGGTCTAGAATCGATTTCAGTTGTGTTAAAGAAGTAGACGATGTTATTCAATTGTTTCAAAAAATAAAGAGTTTGCGGCAAGAGCCTTCTGTTCTCCTGTATAACAAACTCATGAGTGTTAGTGTAACGATTGAGCAGTATTATATTGCCCTTGATGTGTTCGATGAAATGCTCAGGATGGGTGTCCCAGTTAATAATTACACAAGGAATATTGCTGTCAACTGCTGTTGTCTCTTGAAAGATATATACTCAGCTTTTTCTATAATGGGATTCTTTCTCAAGGGAGGTTACGGACCAGATACTGTGACATACGGCACTCTCATAAAAGGGTTATTCTTAGTTAATAAGGAGGCTGAAGCCGTGAAACTGTTCGAAAAGATTTTGGATTTAAAACTTTGTGAGCCCAGTAATGTTATGATTCTGCACGTGATTGATGGGCTGTGCAAAACTGGACAGGTCATTGAAGCTCATGATTGGCTTCATAGATTAGAAAGTAGTGGGTGGAGTCCCAACGTTGACACTTATAATGCACTAATTGATGGATTTTGCAAGGGCGGAATGGTGGACAATGCCTTCAAGGTTCTAACCAAAATGGTTGGGAAGGGTGTTTTACCTGACGTCGTCACTTATAGTTCCATGATTAATGCATACTGTAAGCAAGAAAAGATGGAAGAGGCTGAAAATATGTTGGAAATAATGACGCAACAAAATATTTGTCCCGATGTCTTTACTTATTCTTCGCTTATTGAAGGGCTGTGCCTGAAGGGTGAAATCGAAAGAGCGAAACAGTTACTTGATTCCATGGTAGAGAGGGGCCTTAAACCCAATATTGTTAACTATAGCACCTTGCTAAATGGATATTGTAAGAAGGGAAGCGTGGATGAAGCTTGGCTTATTTTTCTTGAAATTTCCGGTAAAGGTCTCGAGCATAATGTGCAAACATATAGTACATTATTGGATGGGTTGTTGAAGCGTGGGATGGTTGATGAAGCTCTGCTTCTGCTGTCCAAGATGGTGGAGAAGGGCATCTCGCCTGATGTTGTCACATGCAACATATTGATAGATGGGTATTGTTCGCAGGGCGAGATGGTTAGAGCCAGAGAGCTCTTCGATTCAATGGAAAGGACGGGGATCAAGTACGATATATTCACCTATAATATCTTGATTAAGGGATACTGTAAGACGGGAAATCTTGATGAAGCTTTGCATTTCTTTGATGAAATCTCGCATGTGGGTCTCAAACAGTCGACCGTGTCATACACCACGATGATGCACGGGCTAATACGCCAAAGTAGTTTTTCAGACGGGTTGAAGCTTTTCCACGATATGGAAGCTCAGAATCTACATCCAAATCTCTACACCTACAACATCTTGTTGGATGGCTTGTGTCGGATCCGTCGGATCGATGAGGCATTTGCGGTTTTGACGATGATGGAGGCGAGAGGCGTGAAACCTGATATCGTATCGTATGGTGTTCTGATCAACAGCTTATGCAAGGGCGGAAGACTTGATGATGCTACGAGGCTCTTCAACCATCTCCCTTCCAAGGGCTTGAAACCTAGCGCACATACCTACAACATGATGCTCGACTCCCTCTACCATGAAGGGCGCGAAGGGGAGGCGAGGATGTTGATGATGGAGATGGAGAGGAGCGGCTGCGCGCCTAATTTCGTGACGTTCAATATTATTGTGTGGAATCTGGTGAAGAGCAAAAAGTTCCATGAGGCGATTGCTTTCTTGGAGGAGATGTGCAGGAGAGGATTTGATGTGAATTCGGAGATCATTTCTGCTTTGCTTCAGGAACTTAGAATAAGAGAAGGTAAAGATGAGAAATTGCAAGAGATTCTTAAGAAAGTTTGTGCTCAAAATCGACAAGTGAATGTTCTATTTTGAGGTATGAATACTTGACTGAAGTTACATTTGATTCTATTCATCTTCTTGTTATAACCTTTGTTGTTGTCGTTCGAGTTGAATGCAGTAATCTTTATGCTCTCTCTCTCTCTCTCTCTAACCATTGTTGTTGTTTTCAGTTTGTGTGGTGGTATTTCACAAAAAAATTAAATTTTAAAAAAGATGATTTTAGTGTGAAAGATCACCACTTTCTCAACTCGAACATCCAGTGTTCCTGTTTACTGTTGAAAGTAGATTCAGCTGAACTGTTTCCTGTTTCGTTGCCATCCTTTTACGCAGTATAATTTATCACGTCAGATTTTTACTTGTCAAGAAGTGATTCATAGAATGCTAAGAGTGATATATACTTGACGGGAGTTCCACCATCGGGTGGTCTTGCTGCACTGTGTCTTGTGCTAGTATGGATCCATCTGCTTTGAGTTTCTCGTCTTGTTGTTATTTTGCAAGCATTTTCATGTGGTGAATTAACTTCGTGTTGTCTGATTTCGCTGTTTTCCATCAGCCATTTCCGCTACTTGGAAGAGTAGCCTTTTGATTTTCACATTTGCTAGAATTGTATTTTATTTTGGAACGACTTTAGTCCTTGATTATACCAGAAGATCATACATTCAACTCTCAGATCATCTCTAGATTCATCTCGAGGGCCAGAGATGAGACGAGATGAGACGAGGAGGAAGGAGGATGCCATTGTCTTGGGATTTTGGTGAAGGAGATGAGAGATGGGAATGTTTTATTTTAAAGAATTGGTGATGATGGAAGGTTGGATTTGGAAGGGGTTTTGTATGCATGCTTTCTAAGTGAGTGAAAGTGATAAATGCATATTCAAATTTTCTAAAAGTTGAGTCCATGTACTTGACTACTTGACTACTTTCATTATTTGGTAGCAGAAGAACTGGGTTTTGCTAGATTCATGTGCTCTCTGTGATTAAGTTGGACCTTTTTTAATTAATGTGAATTGGAAGATTATTGTGAATTGATGCGTGAAATGTTTGACGAGTGAATTCCTAGGTAGCTAAAACATCTGACTTATATATGTTGGGGAAATGGAAAAAAAGAAATGAATAGTTTTGAGTTTTTTAATATGTGTTTGTTTTTGTTTGGTTCCAGAATGGGAATGGACTTATTTTGTCCATACAAACATTTGGAAAATTTATATTTGGGCATCATTTATGCTTTGCTTGATGCAATGTTTGAAAATACGTTTTGTGAAACGAAACGTTTTTCGTCCGCCTCACGAAACGTAAGTTTCAAAACGGTGTGAGGCGTAAAAAAAAAACGGAAATCATATAAAAATAGATAAATTATACCTAATATCATAAAACACTTAAAAACATAGCAAACATTGCAAAACACATAAAAACCTAACAAATATTCCAAAACTCATAAGTTCTAAACTACTAATAAGTCATTAAGTCTTTAAAATCTTAAATTAAAATCGAAAAAATCATCAAATGTCCAAGAAGTGTAAAGTATCCCCATCTCCATCTGCATGATAAAAAATAATAAAATAAATTAAATGCACATAACTGTAATAAAATAAAGAATTTAATAAATAAAGATGGTTTTTTCGAAAGTTCATAATCTGCCTGGATTACTTAGAATAGAAGAAGGTAAAGATGAGAAATTGCAAGAGATTGTTAAGAAAGTTTGTGCTCAAAATTGAGAGAGGTATATTACAAGGTAATTTTTCTTTTGGCATTGTAAATGCAAATGCTTTTGTACGTTTACAAAAAAATGTTGTGTATGTTTGCATTTGCTGCTAGTATTCTTGGAGATGTTTACAACTTGACTTGAATTGACGTTTAACTATCGGTAGGGAAAGCAACACTGCTCTTGCAGTTCGCCTCCGTGGTTTTCGTATTGTTGGGAGAAATGTGTTTAGGAGTTGAAGTTTATTTGTGTTGCTAATCTTCACGAGGAGTAGCTCTACTTATAACTGTCTTTTTTTTCAAGACCGTAAAATGCATGATGTTTTGTTAGGCAATTTTGATTTGCAGAATAAGTAGTTTTCTGCTGAATTTGTGGTTAGATGAGTAATATGTTTGGTGAATTTTCTTTTCATCTTCTTCTTTGTCTCTTTTTCTTCATAAATTATGTTAACTAACTAAATATGTGTATTTTATCATAAATCAATTGGACAATCTATATTGTATAAGGTTGTTTTCTAGGGTTGATTAATTCAAGTAGCCAATTTTTTATTGCTTTGTCGAATCTTTTCTTCTAGTCTTTGATTTGATTTGTTTTCTTTTTGGGTAATCAATTTACACTCTCTTAACCATATCTTTATGCATTCTAAAAAAAAAAATCAATATCTTTAATTATGCATATCCGAACCAAATTAAATAAATAAATGGTATGATAAATGTATTCCATTTCAGTTATTATCTTTTCCAGGGCCCATCATTTTCGGGTATCCGTACCCAAAAATTTTTATATCCTCTTATATATACTACTACTATTATTATTATTATTATTGGCCCATTTTTTTATGTGTATTACTAGCATTAAAAACTTAGGGCCCAAAAAATTAAATTTGAAATTAATTTTGGGGCCCAAAAATATTATATCCCTAAATATTTTTGGACAATAGCGACAGAGCGAAACTGCATGACTTTAGAAAGACCCATTTAGAATTTGATGAGGGAGAAAGTACTGAAGTTTCATTATCACCTGAAGAGTCATTTAAAATTGAGTATTTTATAGTTGTTGTGGACATGACAATTGCTTCTTTAAAATATAGATTTACAGAAATGAAATCATTTGATCATATATTTGATTTTTTGTTTGATTCGAGAACTTTAAAATCTTTGGATAGTGAAAAATTAAGACATTGTTGTGTTAATTTGAAATCTACTTCTACTCATGATAATACATCCGATGTTGACTTAGATGATTTATTTACTGAATTAAAAATATTACAAATGACGCTGCCAAATAAAATAATGTCAGCTATTGAAATTCTTGAATTTGTGAAAATTGCAAATTGTTATCCAAATGTTGCAATAGCTTATATGATCTTGTTGACTATGCATGTTACCGTAGCTTCAGCTGAGAGGAGTTTATTGAAGTTAAAATTATTGAAGACATATTTGAGATCGTCGATGTCGCAAGAAAGATTGAATGGTTTAGTAATTTTATGTATTGAAAAAAATATCTTAGAAAGGCTTGAAACAAATGATGTTATAGATGACTTTGCAAGTAAAAATGCGAGAAGTCATCTTTTGTAATTACTAATACTTTTTTTCTACTGAAATGTTCCATTTTCGATAAGAAACGGCCCTGATCTATTCTAGCAAGAAATTACCATTTCAAGAGATTTTATACTAGAATGTTCTTGGGATATATCATACTGTGTTTGATGAAAAGTTATATTGTGATTTGAAGATTGGAGTGTTTATGTAGTAATTTTTTCATTTTGTATAGACAGGTAAGAGAACATAGTGGGGCTTTATTGGTTCGAGGAAACTACGTTCATTTTTTGCGAATTAAACAAAGTGCCACAATTTTTATTTTAATCAACACTATTATATTGGTAAAAAAATATGTGAACTTTTCATTTGCAGAAATTTGGAACTAATTAGAATTTCAATTACACTTATATTTATGTGGAAGTCGGAAATCAGAATTGATTTTATTTGCCATAACTTATCTCTTCGACATCTGTTGGTATATTTATAAGCAATCGACCAGGTTAATTGCATAAAATATCACTAAACTATGGTACATCCGTGTGTATATATATATATATATATATATATATATATATATATATATGGTGTGGTTCTAGAGAGAACTACATTATTTGTGAGAACGGGAGAACCATCAAATCTAATGCATTCACTGTAAAAATTAATGCATCCGCTGTTAAAATTAATGCACTCAAAAAAATAAAAAAAAATGCTCCCTTCAGGATTCGAACCCAGGATCTGCATTCATCCAACAAGATGATGCATCCACCGTAGATCTTGATGATCGAATGGCTGAAAATGGTTCTCCGGTCTTCTTTTATTTATGGTTCTTTCCTGAACCTCTCCCTATAGGAGAGGGCTAGAATAAAAACACTCTTAAGTGTATAAAATATAAATGATTTTCAGCACTTAGATCATCAAGATCTACGGTTGATTCGTAACCCTGTTGGATGAATTCGTGGTCCTGGGTTCGAATCCCAAAGGTAGCAAAAAATTATTTTTCACAATTCGTAACCATGTTTGATGAATTCGTAACCCTGTTGGATAAAATTCGTACATTAAAAAACGTTTATATTTATATTTTAAGAAGTGTTTTTACCGTAGCCCTCCCCTATATATATATATATATATATATATATATATATATATATATATATATATATATATATATATATCAAATTGGTTACTAAACTTTAATTTATTTTAAAATTATTGCTAAACTTATATTTTGTGTCATTTAAATTTTTAATTCAGATTCCCTAGGTTTAAGCAAACTTCGTAAAAAGTCAACTGTACCAATCTATATCTATATATTATATAAAAGAGCAGTATAACGACTACTTTTTCCCACCAAAATTTCTCTCTCCTCATTTTTCTTTTTTTATTTTGATTCTTTTATAAAAATCGTCAACTTTGATTAATAAAAAGATATTCAACATGAATGTTAAATTAAAGATAACGAAAAGATCTTTAATTTGATATAAAAATTATAAAAAATAAATTTAAAACGAATAAGTTATTATCAATTAAAGTTACAAAATTATTTTTTTTCTCTCTCGTCTTTTATCTCTCCTTTCTCTTTTATAATTTCTTTTAATTATCAATAAAAATCAATTAATTGGTAATTGAAAATTTATATATTTTCAAATTTGTGTTTTTTATTGAAATTATATCGTGGATAATTTAATTTTTTTATTTAGATTTATATTTATATTTAAATTATAGTATATATTTAATATGCATATTTATTTATTTAAAATATCGTTCAGTTTCGATATTGATCGTGTATCGCACGAGTGGGCGTGTGCTAGTTCTCAAACAAAAAAAGAGTCAATTGTACCATATATAAACTTTTTAAAGGTTTTTTAGGAAGGGTAAGCTAATGATAATTAAATTTGGCTGAAGTTTAATGTTATATATATCTTATTCTGCATGCTGAAATTGGTTCGATTGATTCCAGTGAAAGATTCTATAGATTCCCTAAAAGTTGAGCCCAGAACAGACAGTGGCCGTGATGAACAAGAAGATTCTAACTCCTAAACTGACAGTGGTCGCGGGCACAAATTGACATGCTTAAAGAGGCGTAAAATAAAGGGTCAATTGCCACTAAATCCACATACATTTTGGTTTTTGGGCTTTTTCCCATGACCAAAAAATTTTACTTTAAAATATACGAATTAGAAAATTGATAGGGAATTTTCCCCCGCATTTGTTTTTCGGCCACCACCAAAATAACTCAGATCCAATGTGCCAAAATTTAGTCTTGATGTTTGTTAGGTCCGGGGGGGTCTCGAATAGGTGTATGGGGGGATACACCTATAGGCTATTTTTGATCTATCTACCAACCTCAATCAGAGGGATCTCAGTCAGAGATAGAAAAGAAACTTTTCATGCAAACCAGACACCTGTTTAACCGAAATTAGTTTTGACCAATAGGGTTGACGAATGATACTGAAAGCTCTTCAGTAAAGAGTTATCAGTTAAGTCACTAGAACTTAACTGATCCACGTAAGGGCTTCAGTCGTGTTTGCAAAGATGAAGGTGATATCTCTCTTCCTTACTATCAGAGGATAGTGAGTTAGAGTGATATCATACGCAGCGGAAATTAAACTTAGTTTCGAATAGCCTCAGTGGAGCAGATAGTTGGATTAGGGTTTCTCTAGCTGTTAGTCAGTGTTCAGTTTTATCAATTGAGATAGCACAGTTAAGAATGTAAAACTGAAAGCTGTAAATAACACAGAGACTTTTACGTGGTTCAGAAAAACTCTTTCCTACATCCACGGCTGGTTGATCAGACCAACAATCCACTCCGCAAGTGCTTGCCTGGTGCACTGCAAACCGTAAACTGAAGATAAACTCTCTTCAGCACCTACACACCTCGCGTAGGGTTTCCCCACCTACACACCTCGTATAGGATTTCAGCACCTACACAACTCACGTAGGGTTTCCCTGCTAAGCACACCTCGTGCTCAGACTTCCCTTTCAGAGTTCAGAGTACCTTCCTGAATCTCCGAGTCACTCAAACACTCTTATGGGGGAGAGGTTTAAACGAGTGCCAACTATACTTACAAAGAACAAGTTCTTTGAAGCAAGTTTGACCTTTGGCTTCTGGGTACACATAATATATGCCTAGGATCTAAGAGAATGTATGTAATCAGCAGTGACTGATTTTGGCTTTGGAATTCTCTTCTTCGATTCAAGCTTTGAGCGATTAAGCTTTAGGCTGAGTAGCTATTTCGGCAGAGCTTCAGCTTATGTCGTTGAATCGGTGAAGATTGAAGTGTTCCTCGAGCGCTATTTGTAGGAGAACTCTTGAATAGATCCGTTGGCGTAAATCGTCCTCAAGATTTCTTCCGTTGGAGAGCAATTCGAATTTGGGCTGAGGCTTCAATCTTCGAGGTTCCTTGTCTGTGTGGAAACGGTTCTCTTTGAAGGACAGGAGATGTGACATCTCTGAAAAGTAGCCACCAGATAGGAATGACCTCTGCAGAGATAAGATATTGAAATATCTCTGCATTTAATGCGGCTGTACTTTGAGCGTACGTGGCTTCCTCTGAACGTTGGAAGATCAGTCCTAGGAGGAATGTTCAACTGATACTTGACTTTAGTATCAATCTATGGCGCGCATTAAATAATCAGTCTTCAACTGATTTTTCAACTGACACTTCAGTTGGTAACTCCAGTCTTCAGTCTTCAGTCTTCAGTCTTCAGTCTTCAGTCTTCGACACCGCAACTAAACTAGAAACGAACTCTAACACTTGAGTTCAAAACGATTCTAGTCTATTTCATGTAAGACCTATGAATTTTGGTATCATCAAAACAAGGGTTAGGATATTCCACAAGGTTCCCAACAATTTCCCCATTTTTGATGATGCCAAAACCACACAGCAGTTCTAGACAATCAAAAGACTGAGCTCTCAGTACAAGTTCTAGACAAGGGGAGAAAACAGTTCCCCCTTAACAATAGAACCTAAACAACTTATACTTAGAGCAAGAACGAAAACAGTTCTAAACACAGAACTTTAAAGAAGACAGAAAAACCATAAATCAGAGCCTGGACAAAGAGTCATTGTCTTCAGGGTGAGATCAATAAGAAGTTGTTCTTTTTATAAACGAGAGACTGATAAAGTATCAGTCTAAGATTACATCTTGGGAACATAAAAAGAACATTACAGAGTATTGCCATCTTACTTAAGGTATTTGATTGTAGAGTTTGAATACTGTTTCCCATACCTTTTTGGCTTCTTTAGAGTCTGGATGGAAGTTCCAGATTCTGCAGACGGTTCTGACTTCTTTCTTGATCTTCTCTCTGTCAACACCATTCCTGAACCTTGGTGGAGCTGCTACTTTCTTCTGAGGGTCAGGTATGCTTTGTCCATAAGCCTTATGAGCTTCCAACATTTGATGAACAGGTTCTTGTTCTTGTAAATGCATCAGGAAGTACTTCCAGGCTTCATTCCTGCGCTCCTTTTCGCCTTGAATATTTGCAAACACCATCCATTTGGTGTAGCGTTCCTTGAGTTGTTCCCACCAGTCATTCAGCTTTGATGGTATCCATTTATCTGGTCGCTCAAACTTTTCCAGATGAGATACAATCAGTCCACTCTTGAGATAATGCTCAAGCTTTTGACTTTCCTTCAGAGTAGAGATGAATTCGACAGTTTTCTTCTTCTTCATTTCTGATTCACTTGAAGAGCTTTCTCTGCCTCTCTTTCTGCTAGCTTCAACTGAGGCGAAAGTGGGGGCTACTCTTGCCGCGATTTCCTCGGTCCTGTTTTCCACCCTGTTGAAAACAGCGGGGAGCATGTCCGCTTCTTTTTGCATACGCCTCAATATATCCTCTTCCCCCTTTTTGGCATCAGCTGGAGGAAGTCGACTCTGTAGCTCTTGAAAATCAGTGAGCATTTTCTGAACGAGGGCGGTGTCAGGAGATTCTTTGGTTTGTTGGAGTTCCCTTTCCACCTTTGCAAGTCGTTCCATTATAGGCTGTACCGTCGTTGTAACGAGTTCCTGGACCTCGGTTCTTGGCATGAACGTCTTTAGGAACTCAAGTTCCATTTTCTCGAGCTGTGTAGTTAGACGAATATAGTGTGTTTTCCTTTCAATCTCTGCTTCGAGAAAGAGAGTGTAGAGTTCCTCGTGCCCCTTCTGAACTTTGGGGAAGCCAATCTTTGTATCAATCATTTCAAGCTTGTAATTGATCAGAAAATCTTTCTGTGCCTTTATCTTGAGCTGGATCTTATTGATTAACCCGGCATGATGGATCATGTCAGCGGTTGCCTGTTCTCCGACTTCTTTGAGCTTTTTCACAAACTTCTCACCATAGATTTGCTGTCGTTCGAGCTCGTGCTTAAGCGAGTCGATTTCAAGCCGTTGATCAGCAAGCTGGTTCAGCAGTACATCCATTGGTCTTTCTTCATCATCAGCGATCCTTAATAGATGTCTGCGTGGCCGATTTTGTTTCCAGAGGGTAAGGCGCACATTAGTTTCTTCATCTGAATCAAATAGAACAGGTCCTTCTGGGCGAGGAAGCTCGACGTGTTCTATTGGAGTATCTGATTCGTCAGGAAGGTTCTGCTCTTGCTGACGCTCTTCATCAGTCTTGGATGTGGAGGCCTCAGCTTGATTGGATGCGGCAGGGCAATCTGTTCTTTCTTCAATAGATTGCGGAATCTCTTGTTCTTGACTGACGTTTTGACCTTCAGGTGGAATTACCTCATCAGCGTTTAAGAGTGTTGATGAAGTCGGCGGAGACTTCAAGATGTCGTCAATTCTTTCTGGATCAGCATTGTCTGCTGATTTCTCCTCTTCTACTGGAGAAGGAGCATCAACTGCAGTGATGCTCGTCAGGTTCGTTTCAGCAGTCAATGTCGAATGAGTGGATGGTAGCTCCGGTTGACTGATTGAGTCAGTCATTGGTTGATCATTAAAGGCAGAATCAACAGCAGCTTCCTCCGGTTGTGAATTTTCATTAATAGGATAGTTGTGAGCTGCAATCACTTCCTCTATGACGAGAGGCTCATCCAACACCTTTGATGTCCCGGCATCGTCGTTTGGTGGCAGAAGTAGTCTGAATTGTTTGGACGAGTTCAAGTAATTCATGGCAAAACTGTCAATGTCATGAATTACGTCCCAAACATGTTCAATTTGAAAGAGGCTGATAAGAGTAGCCTCTTCCATCTCAAACGAGTCTTCAGCTTCAGGGCAGCAGAGACTTTTGATTTTTGGACATGGCGCTGTTTTCAGAAGAGTAAACGTGAGAAGTCTATGAAGATCCCGGTAGACTTCTAGAGACGTATCAACATCACCAATTATGCGTTGTAGGCGATTGGTGGCAATTTGTTGAACTTCAGACTGAAGTTCCACAGCTTCTTGAGTACCTTCGAAGATGAAGGTGGAGGCTGGTTCTAGTGCAGTTTCCATAACTGTTTTGCCTTTTGATCTTGGAGAGAATTTCCAAGGTATCTCAGTTGGTATAAATGGTTTCTTGGGGAGGATTGTACGAACACGTCGTGGCACATTTGTGAGAGGATTTGAAGGAGGTGAATCAGGGGCTTCAGAGTCAGATGATGGAGGAGAAGAGATGTCGATTACCTTTGCCTTCGAGGAAGGTTTGGTATCTCTTCTGGCAATTTTGAAGAGACGTAGGCTGTCTGTGAATTTGATCATCTTAGGCCATTGCACATACTTGTACGTCTTTGTCCCCTCGATGATGATCTGGGATACCCTGTTCCCCTGTCGGACCATCGTTGCCGGTCGTGTGTTGTGGGCTTCATTGTAAAGAAGCTTCAGGTAAGCTTCTTCCCAGTTGAAGCACTCCTTCTTCATAAGAGCAGCCATGACATTCTTCTGCGGTTGAGAGGCTTTGTCTGGAGTTCCTGTAGCACCTATCCAGCACTTCTGGATAATTTTGCCCAACGTGGCAAATTCTGGATGAAGATGAGATAGAGTGATCTGACTCTTTGTTGATTCAGATTTATCCTTCAGTGAAGTCTTGAGGGTTTCATTTGCTTCATCATCAGTCAGTGAAGAGAGTAGAAATCCGTTGTTTGGGAGATTGAACAATTCCCTGACAATTTCAGAGACGTTGAGAGTCTCTTCAAAGCATTTTGCTCCATCGATGATGCTGACCTTTGAGATTAGTACTCCGGAATTGATGAATTTGAGATTTTTGTAGAATTCTCTGACAGCTTCATCGAGTAAGTAATTTGGTTCACTTGTGACAAACTTCTTCCAACCATTCTGGCGAAGTATTTCAGAGACCTTCGTAAATTCCGACTTCTTTTCAAATGATTCCTCATGCACTGTCTGTTCATATCTGACTTCTTTCTTCATTGAAGCTTCCTTCTCGTTGTCAGTCTTCTTCATGTTAGTATTGGCCATCTTGAATAGAATATCTGTGAAGAGAAATTTTGCAGAAAGCGATCTCACAGTAGATTGCTGTGGATTTAGAAAGTTAGAGAGAAAGAGCAAAAGTGATGGAGAAGGTTGAATAGCAGTAGAAATAGAGAAAGTGGTGATCGTGGGAGATGAACAGTTTCCTAGGGTAATCGAAAAGACGTGGGCACGGTTTGAAATAAGCGCGATAAAGCAATTATAATAAATTTTGACGTCCGTAGTAATTGCCTAACAATAAAATGCCTAGAAAAAAGAGATATGCACTGATATAGAATATTTGTCATAATCACTTGCCGTAAATAGGCGGCGAATAGTGCCTGCAATGATTTGAAAAGATATGCATAAAAGGAGATTTTGGAAATTGAAAGACAAAAGAAGAACGCAATTTCATCAGTTAACCAAAATCACACCTAGACTCTATTTTCATTTACTCCAAGAAAATGATACGAACAAGTTCCCAACAATAGGCAAAAAGGCAAAGTACTGAAAAAGCTTGAACAGTGTTCCCCCTAAATAAGATAACCTATATTCATCAAGAGAAAAATAGGCAAAGAACAAAAACTGGATAAGCATGAATCTTTATGAACAAAATACAAATCAATATGAACCAAGAATGCAGAAGATCACAACAAGGAAGGGCTAGCTGAGACAAACTAAGAACATCATATACAAAATAATGAGTTTCTGTTTAGATGACATTCCTTGTTCTTTCTGAGTCCTTAGTTGATGCGGAGTTGTTTGCTTGGCTTCCTTGGAGGACTTCCTTTTGGTTCTTCAGTCAGCTTCCCTTTTCCTTTCCTGTCCTTTTCTCGTGTGTCCTTGTCATCAGACGCGGGGACATTGCTGACTTTGTCCTGGATGTCCAGTTGTTGTTGAAGATGAGTGACGGTTGATTCCAGAATCGCGATCTTGACTCTTAGCTCATATGAAACTTCTTCTTGAATGAGCATCCTTTCTTCCAGCATCTGGACTCTTTCATCAGTGGTAGTTTCAGTAGGCTCTTGTTCTTCAGCTTGTTTCTCTTCTTCTGTTGCTTTGGCTGAAGCCGACTGATGAGGAGGAATTTCATGATGGACTTCAAGGTTCTCATCATTGTCTTCTTTGAGAAGACCTCTGGAAGTTAGGTACAGTCTGAAGTTGGGTGCCCAGTCGTGGATGCCATCCCAAACATTTGTGACTCTGAACTTATCAAGGATGCTGTTCTCCAAAGCTTCTATCTCACCATCAGTGAGGACTTCATCAATCTCTTTGTATTGTGATTTGGGTAGGGTTTTGATGAAGATGTAGAAGAAATAGCTGACGAGTGCATGAAACTCTTCCGGATTCAGGGAGGCTAAAACTGTGGGAAAAAGGGTTGTGACACAGTGTTCGGACAGTTGTGTCACGAAGCTTTTGAGAAGGGCTTTTTGATTGACAAAGATTGAGGATGAGGATGCAGCATTGTCGTTAGAGACTTCATCAAACTTTGCCTTCTTGTTGAACCCTTCAAGACAGTAATGGAAGAAACCTCTGAGATGAATTTCTTCAGATTCTATTTTTCTGTCAAAGGTTGCTTGAGTCTCCTCTGACGGTTGTTTTTCTTCATTTGCTGGAGTGACAGATGGAGTCTGTTGTTGAGGAGTTTCTGTGCTCGGCATTGGAACTTTTTCAGAAGATTTTGGAGCATCTTCTTCATGTTTCTCATTGTGGGATTTCTGAGGGGTGTCCAATGAGATCTTGACTGGAGATGACACGCTTTCGAACTTTCTTTTGGTTGATCTTCGAGTCTTGTATCGTGGCTCGGAAGAAAGGAGAGGAATTTCAGTCGAGATGCTGAAATTTCCTTTGAGTGAACTTTTCTGTTTTTCAAACAGATTGATGGTGGAAGACACTTGAGTAGTGTTCTTCCAGAAGCAAGTAGTCCCCTTAGCACTATGGAGGATGAGTGTTGAGACTCTTGTTCCTTGACGTAGATGTCTGGTGGAGTGAGACTCTTTCTTTTCTTCAGCGAGGATCTGAATGTAGGCCTTTTCCCAGTTGAATGGGCCTTTCTGCATCAGGGCGATCAACACAAGTTTGTGTGGTCTTGAAAGGTGACCATGGGATCCAAGAGTGCCAAACCAGCATCTCTTGATCATCTTCGCAATGGGTATGAGATGAGTATGAATTCTTGAAATGCTCAGCACATTTGTGATGACGCGATCGACAGGTGCATTGCTTGTCAGTGCTTCCCTCATGTGCTCAGTGGCTTCTTCGTCGCTGAAGAATGGGGCTGGTCCATCAGTTGGGAGATTGAACATATCTCTTACTGCTTCAGATATGTTGATGGACATCTTGGTTGATTCTGAGAAATCTTCACTTGTAAACACAGAAATCTCTGTTATGAGTTCACCAGTCGATTAATTGGTCTTGATGTTGTCGTAGAACTCTTGGATGATCAGTTTGTCGAGAAGGAAACTTGGTGAGCATTGGACGAACTTCATACATCCATGTCGTCCTGAGATCTCATCGATCTTTTTGAAATCAGCAAACTGTTGGAGTGATTCCAGTGTTGCTACAGATTCGTAACACACAACCTGTTGTGATGCTGATTTTCCCATATGGATTTTCTGAGAGATTTTCTGCAAAAGTCTTGAAGATTGATTCTCACAGAGAAGGAACTGTGGATTCTTGCTGTTAGTCTTGCAGAAAAAGGCACACTCAAAAATTTTGCACACAAAGATTTCTCTGAGATTGAGTAAATCTTTGGTTGAAGATGAAACGTTTTTGAAGAAGGTGTGAGAGGACGTGCAAGAGGCGGTTTCAATAAACGTTTGAAATCCGTGCAAATGGAATCGTGCCACGTGGATCACTCCGCTTGTTAGTAAAAAGGGCGGGTTCGTGTGATCGTGTGACAGCCGTTCTTAACGCAAATGTGTACGTGTCAACAAAACAAAAAAAATGAGGAGAAAGGCATTTAGACAAGTCAAATTTAAGCACAATACAACCAAGAGTATTAAAGAGAAGTAGTCATATATACAAATGAAAAGTTGAGGGAGGCTTACACAGTGATTGACACTAGTTTTGTCATTGATTGAAGTGTAAGTTCCCCCTGAGTTTTATGACTGATTCTCCTTGGATTTTGAGTCCGTGGGCTGTTGTTGCATGTTTTTTTTTTTCTCGTTCCATCTTTCTTCTGTGCAGTAGTGATTCCTCACGAATCATTCTTTCAAAAACTTCTGACGTCGCTTTGAATTCTGTCTCTGTTTCCTTGAGACGTTGAAGAAGTTCTTGTTTCTGAGACTGAAGAAGTCTCAGTCTGTTGATCAGTCTGTGCTCATGTACATCTCTTTTGTTTGCTTCGTCTTCATCTGAAACGAAGTGGAGCCTGACGATCCTTCGAGCATCTTGCACACGACCAATCTCTTTGAGGATCTGTCTGTGCTCCCTAAGGAGATCTTCAAATCTCGATCTTAGGTGTTGATACTCTAGTCGCATTTGATCATATCTGCTTGAATCTTCTGGTTGTGAGTGAGTTGGACTAATGTTCTCTTCTGGAAAGATGAATCTTTCTTCTTCATCGGAGTCCAATGATCCTAACTCAAATCCGCTGATTCCTCGAAAATATGTATGAACATAATCGCTGGAGGAATCCTTCTTGTTCCTGTACATGGTTAGAGAAAGCAGGAGAAGCACACAGGAAATAAGAAAAAGACACAACCAAGCAGATACAAGAGTAATCTCGAGAAGAAATTTTTGATAAAAAAAAACAACGTCACCCCCAAGAGGATCTAGTTCAAGTAGGAACTAGTCAGAGACAGATAGTTCTTGCGAACAACTTGCTCTGATACCAATTGTTAGGTCCGGGGGGGTCTTGAATAGGTGTATGGGGGAGGGGGGGAATACACCTATAGGCTATTTTTGATCTATCTACCAACCTCAATCAGAGGGATCTCAGTCAGAGATAGAAAAGAAACTTTTCATGCAAACCAGACACCTGTTTAACCGAAATTAGTTTTGACCAATAGGGTTGACGACTGATACTGAAAGCTCTTCAGTAAAGAGTTATCAGTTAAGTCACTAGAACTTAACTGATCCACGTAAGGGCTTCAGTCGTGTTTGCAAAGATGAAGGTGATATCTCTCTTCCTTACTATCAGAGGATAGTGAGTCAGAGTGATATCATACGCAGCGGAAATTAAACTTAGTTTCGAATAGCCTCAGTGGAGCAGATAGTTGGATTAGGGTTTCTCTAGCTGTTAGTCAGTGTTCAGTTTTATCAATTGAGATAGCACAGTTAAGAATGTAAAACTGAAAGTTGTAAATAACACAGAGACTTTTACGTGGTTCGGAAAAACTCTTTCCTACATCCACGGCTGGTTGATCAGACCAACAATTCACTCCGCAAGTGCTTGCCTGGTGCACTGCAAACCGTAAACTGAAGATAAACTCTCTTCAGCACCTACACACCTCGCGTAGGGTTTCCCCACCTACACACCTCGTATAGGATTTCAGCACCTACACAACTCGCGTAGGGTTTCCCTGCTAAGCACACCTCGTGCTCAGAATTCCCTTTCAGAGTTCAGAGTACCTTCCTGAATCTCCGAGTCACTCAAACACTCTTATGGGGGAGAGGTTTAAACGAGTGCCAACTATACTTACAAAGAACAAGTTCTTTGAAGCAAGTTTGACCTTTGGCTTCTGGGTACACAGAATATATGCCTAGGGTCTAAGAGAATGTATGTAATCAGCAGTGACTGATTTTGGCTTTGGAATTCTCTTCTTCGATTCAAGCTTTGAGCGATTAAGCTTTAGGCTGAGTAGCTATTTCGGCAGAGCTTCAGCTTATGTCGTTGAATCGGTGAAGATTGAAGTGATCCTCGAGCGCTATTTGTAGGAGAACTCTTGAATAGATCCGTTGGCGTAAATCGTCCTCAAGATTTCTTCCGTTGGAGAGCAATTCGAATTTGGGCTGAGGCTTCAATCTTCGAGGTTCCTTGTCTGTGTGGAAACGACTCTCTTTGAAGGACAGGAGATGTGACATCTCTAAAAAGTAGCCACCAGATAGGAATGACCTCTGCAGAGATAAGATATTGAAATATCTCTGCATTTAATGCGGCTGTACTTTGAGCGTACGTGGCTTCCTCTGAACGTTGAAAGATCAGTCCTAGGAGGAATGTTCAACTGATACTTGACTTTAGTATCAGTCTATGGCGCGCATTAAATAATCAGTCTTCAACTGACACTTCAGTTGGTAACTCCAGTCTTCAGTCTTCAGTCTTCAGTCTTCATTCTTCAGTCTTCAGTCTTCAGTCTTCGACACCGCAACTAAACTAGAAACGAACTCTAACACTTGAGTTCAAAACGATTCTAGTCTATTACATTTAAGACCTATGAATTTTGGTATCATCAAAACAAGGATTAGGATATTCCACAAGGTTCCCAACAATGTTAAGTTTAAAATATGACATGGACGCCACATAAGCTAAATTTTCCATTTGTGCCATTCTCCTAAAATCAGAAAACCCTAAGAAAGCAATTACAATTTTTCAGCTGCCCGACGATCACTCATTCAAACGGTGAATGAGTGAGCTAGAAATGTCACTGCTTTCGTCATTCCTCATTAGGGTCCTGAGCTTCTTGAAATTTTCAAGATCGAAATCCGAATTATCTTCATCTTCATCCATTGGTTCGGATTCTTAAAAATTTTGTTGTTCTTTAACAACAAGTCTTCTTTCATTTTCAAATGCCGAGGTCGAGGGATCTCTCTCATTATTTGTATAGGATTAATTAAGAATAGGAATATATATATATATATATATATATATATATATATATAGGGAGAGGTTCAAATAAGAACCACTAATAAAATAAGAACGGAGAACCATTTTAAGTCATTCGATCATCAAGATCTACGGTGGATGCATCATCTTGGTGGATGGATGCAGGTGCTGGGTTCGAATTCTGAAGGGAGCAAAAAAAATATTTTTTTCGGATGCATTAAATTTAATAGCGGATGCATTGATTTGTATAGCAGATGCAGTAATTTTATTGATTCTTATGTTCTCACGATAATTGTGGTTCTCACTATAACCGCACCCTATATATATATATATATATATATATAGGGGAGCTATAATAAAAACACTTTAAGTGTAGAAAATATAAATAAATCTTGACCATTAAATATTTTTGATCTAATGGCTTAAGATTTGCCTAATCTAATATGTGCATATTCACGCCTAATTCATAAAAGGATAAACATGTAATTGCTTAATTTAATACATATTCACGCCTAATCCATACAAATCTTTATAATATACTCATTGTATTTTTGGAGAATGAATAATTGCCATAAGTTCTCACAATTAACAACTATAATTTTAATTCTTAAAATTTATCATACCAAATCTCACTAATAAAATTTCAGATTCGTAACAGTGACTTTATTATGTAGTAAACCACAAAAAAATTTAATTCTTAAATTTAATAAAATTTCGGATTCGTAACAACTATATTTTCAATTCTTAAAATTTATCATACCAATTTTCACTAAGAAAAATTTAGTTTCGTAATAGCAAGATTATGATGTAGTAAACCACAAAAACCGTGGAATAACATATCATTTTATTTCAAATAAAACTTGATTTTAATTATTAACACCAAAAAAGTATAATTTGCACGACTCTTAAAATAGATCATACAAATTCTCACTATCAAAAAATTAGATTCGTATCAATGACTTTACGATGTAGTAAACCACTAAAAATGTTGAATAACAAATTATTTAATTATAGAGCAAACTTGCTAATAATTCGTAATACCAAAAAAGATAATTCGTAATACCAAAAATATGATTTTAATTCTTACCCCACTAAAATGTAATTCGTAACGAAGTACAATACCTCATTAAAATAACCCACAGTATATATTATCCAACATAAATACCTGATTGGTGCTTTTTTTTGGCATTCAATTCATATCAAACATTCGAAAATCTAAACCACTATCATTAGGTTATGGGAAAGAAAATCTTTCCATATCCCACCGCATAATTATCGGAACAGACGGATAGATATGAAAAGTCAAACTCAATTTTAATGGCAATTTTGCCCTTCATCCAATTTGTTACGAATCAGTATGTATAACTATATGAACCATAAAAAAGATTAATTTTTAATCTGGACCGTAAATTATTTAGAGATGGATGGCTGGATCTTGTATATATTTTATACACTAAGGAATGTTTTCATTGTAGCCTCCCCTATATTATATATATATATATATATATATATATATATATATATATATATATATATATATATATCATTCTATAAATTAGTCAGCCTTCCAAATATAAATTGAGTAAAAAAGGTGGGGGATTTTTTTGGCTAGATAGACCAACTTTTATATATGTATAGATTTCACTTAAGAATTCTAAGAATTTAGTGAGGTGACTCGTCATTCTATCGTTGAATTTTGTATAGAAGGTCATTTTTTGAAAAAAGCTTAAAGTTGGGGACTTTGAATAGAATTATTATCAAAATAAATGTATAAAAAAATGTCAACATAAACTAAATGTAAACAATGCTCTCAATAATAAAAAACTTGGTTGCGTTTGGGGCTCTCCGTGCACCAGATCTTACCTGGCTAGCGCCCAGATCTATGCTCAAATTGACACAATCAAAAGTCTCACTTTTATTGTAAGAAAACGCAACCTCAAACTATAAGGATGAGAAAGTCAAGAACTTCATGCATCACATGAGCACGAAAAGGTAAAACCTCGTCTGCAAGGAATGCAGACGAGGGTTCTTGAAGTGGAGATGGGTTGTAAGAAAAAGGAGCCTCAAATTGTGAAGATGAGGAAATCAATAACTTCAAGGCTTGTTTATGGTATATCTTTGCCCTTGCTTTGTTCCTAGCTAGTATTGTAATTCAATCTTTTTGTAAATTTGACTTTTATTCTATTCTAGTCGATTTTTTTTCTTTTTAAAAAGTATTTATTTTTAGCAAAAGATTTATCAAAGTTTTGTAAGAACGATTTAAATTATTAAAATGGGCCAAAAATTTTAAATTATTGGGCTTTCTTTCATTTAAATGATTGGGCCTGTTTATCTTAATTTGTGGAGCTCAATTTATAAGTCTTCATCGGGCTGAATTTTATTTACAAGGCCCAATTTTCACTTCGAGAGAGACGCCGAGATGAAGAAGGAGGCGGCAGCCATAGCGCTGGGTTCGTCGGAGAAAGAGAGAAATCGAGAGTGAGAGATGGGATAGAGAGGGAGAGACATGAGATTTATTTGGGCTTCAACTTTTATTTCAAGTTGGGCCAGAGACATGAGATTTATGGGTGATTCTATTCATAGCCTTTCATTTAATAAAAAATAAAATTTATTTATAAATGTACTATTTTACCCATAATCCCAAATAAAAGTGATTTGATTTATACATAACCTCTCCTTTGATTGGTAACATGATACTATCTTGTGAAAGAAAATCATCAACAAACCTCTTCTTTTCACTTTCCTCTTGAAAATAATTACTTAGCATTTAGAAGTTGTATTCAAAAATCAAAATAATTTGTTATCTCTTTTCCAACAAAAATACCCAATTTGTAAACCCACCACCAATTAATTGTTTATAGAGATTTTCGAGATGGCCGACCACTTGTGAGAGTGTAGAGTACTTTTTTCTTTTATATTTTATCTTTTACTATATATTCTAAGTGAAACTCTTCTTTCTCACTTTTGTACCTTACTTCAGATCTAATCTCTCTTTCTTCACATTAAATCTCACCGCCGATTAAGGATGATGGCCAGAACAGCTGTTGTTTCTGCAATTGATCTCATTCATCCAAGAGGATTTCTCAATCGATGGTCGCAGCATAAATCGGGTATTCTCTCTCCTCTGTTCTCTCTCTTCTCTTCCGATGCTTTTCAACCTAAGCGGTCTAGAATCGATTTCAGTTGTGTTAAAGAATTAAATGATTGTATTGAATTATTTCATAAAATGAAGAGTATGCGGCCGGAGCCTTCTGTTCACCTCTACACCAAACTCATGAGTGTTAGTGTAAAGATTGAACAGTATTATTTTGCCCTTGATGTGTTCGATGAAATGCTTAGGATGAGTGTCTCGGTTGATATTTACACAATGAGTATTGCTGTCAACTGTTGTTGTCTCTTGAAAGATATATATTCTGCTTTTTCTATAATGGGATTCTTTCTAAAGAGAGGTTACGAACCAAATGTCGTGACTTTCGGCACTCTCATAAAAGGGTTATTCTTAGTTAATAAGGAGGCTGAAGCCGTGAAACTGTTCGAAAAGATTTTGGATTTAAAACTTTGCGAGCCAAATGGTGTTATGATTCTGCACGTGATTGATGGGCTGTGCAAAACTGGACAGGTCATTGAAGCCCATGATTGGCTTCATAGATTAGAAAGTAGTGGGTGGAGCCCCAACGTTTACGCTTATACTGCACTAATTGATGGATTTTGCAAGGGTGGAATGGTGGACAATGCCTTCAAGGTTCTATCAAAAATGGTTGGGAATGGTATTTTACCTAATGTTGTCACTTATAGTTCCATTATTAATGCATACTGTAAGGAAGAAAAGATGGAAGAGGCTGAGAATATATTGGAAATTATGATGCAAAAAAATATTTGTCCCGATGTCTTTACTTATTCTTCGCTTATTGAAGGGCTGTGCCTGAAGGGTGAAATCGAAAGAGCGAAACAGTTACTTGATTCCATGGTAGAGAGGGGCCTTAAACCCGATATTGTTAACTATAATACCTTGCTAAACGGATATTGCAAGAAGGGAAGCATGGATGAAGCTTGGCTTATTTTTCTTGAAATTCCCAGTAAAGGTCTCGAGCATAATGTGCACACTTATAATACATTATTGGATGGGTTGTTCAAGCGTGGGATGGTTGATGAAGCTCTGCTTCTGCTGTCCGAGATGGTGGAGAAGGGCATCTCGCCTAATGTTGTCACATGCAACATATTGATAGATGGATATTGCTCGCATGGCGAGATGGTTAGAGCTAGAGAGCTCTTCAATTCTATGGCAAAGATGGGGATCAAGCCCAATATATTCACCTACGATATCTTGATTAAGGGATACTGCAAGGCGGTAAACCTTGATGAAGCGTGGCGTTTCTTCGATGAAATCTTGCGTGTAGGTCTGAAACACTCGACTATGTCATACAACACAATGATGCACGGGCTAATACGCCAAAGTAGTTTTTCAGACGGGTTGAAGCTTTTCCACGATATGGAAGCTCAGAATCTACATCCAAATCTCTACACCTACAATATCTTGTTGGATGGCTTGTGTCGGATACGTCGGCTTGATGAGGTGTTTGCGGTTTTGATGGTGATGGAGGCGAGAGGCGTGAAACCTGATATCGTATCGTATGGTGTTCTGATCAACAGCTTATGCAAGGGCGGAAGACTTGATGATGCTACGAGGCTCTTCAACCATCTCCCTTCCAAGGGCTTGAAACCTAGCGCACATACCTACAACATGATGCTCGACTCCCTCTACCATGAAGGGCGCGAAGGGGAGGCGAGGATGTTGATGGTGGAGATGGAGAGGAGCGGCTGCGCGCCTAATTTCGTGACGTTCAATATTATTGTGTGGAATCTGGTGAAGAGCAAAACAGTGCATGTGGCGATTCCTTTCTTGGAGGAGATGTGCAGGAGAGGATTTGATGTGAATTCGCAGATCATTTCTGCTTTGCTTCAGGAACTTAGAAGAGGAGAAGGGAAAGATGAGAAATTGCAAGAGATTCTTAAGAAAGTTTGTGCTCAAAATCGACAAGTGAATGTTCTATTTTGAGGTATGAATACTTGACTGAAGTTACATTTGATTCTATTCATCTTCTTGTTATAACCTTTGTTGTTGTCGTTGGAGTTGAATGCAGTAATCTTTATGCTCTCTCTCTCTCTCTAACCATTGTTGTTGTTGTCAGTTTGTGTGGTGGTAAGGTTGTTTAAAATTCAATGAGATTTTACGCAAAAAACTAAATTTAAAAAAAGATGATTTTTGTGTGAAAGATCACCACTTTCTCAACTCGAACATCTAGTGTTTGTGTTTACTGTTGAAAGTAGCTTCAGCTGAACTGTTTCCTGTTTCGTTGCCATCCTTTTACGCCGGATAATTTATCACGTGGGATTTTCACTTGTCAAGAAGTGATTCATAGAATGCTAAGAGTGATATATACTTGAAGGGAGTTCCACCATCGGGTGGTCTTGCTGCACTGTGTCTTGTGCTAGTATGGAACCATCTGCTTTGAGTTTCTCGTCTTGTTGTTATTTTGCAAGCATTTGCATGTGGTGAATTAACTCCGTGTTGTCTGATTTTGCTGTTTTCCATCAGCCATTTCCACTACTTGGAAGAGTAGCCTTTTGATTTTCACATTTGCTAGAATTGCATTTTATTGTGGAACGACTTTAGTCCTTGATTGCACAAGAAGATCATACATTCAACTCTCTGATCATCTCTAGATTCATCTTGAGGGCCAGAGACGAGACGAGACGAGGAGGAAGAAGGAGAATGTTTTATTTTAAAGAATTGGTGATGATGGAAGGTTGGATTTGGAAGGGGTTTTATATGCATGCTTTCTAAGTGAGTGAAAGTGATAAATGCATATTCAAATTTTCTTTTCATTTTCCTAAAAAAAGAGTCCATGTACTTGACTACTTTCATTATTTGGTAGCAGAAGAACTGGATTTTGCTAGATTCATGTGCTCTCTGTGATTAAGTTGGACCATTTTTAATTAATGTGAATTGGAAGATTATTGTTAATTGATGCATGAAATGTTTGACGAGTGAATTCCTAGGTAGCTAAAACATCTGACTTATATATGTTGGGGAAATGGAAAAAAAGAAATGAATAGTCTTGAATTTTTTAATATGTGTTTGTTTTTGTTTGGTTCCAGAATGGGAATGGACTTATTTTGTCCATACAAACATTTGGAAAATTTATATTTGGGTATTATATAATTCCAAGATCATTTATGCTTTGCTTGATGAACTAAGAATAGAAGAAGGTAAAGATGAGAAATTGCAAGAGATTGTTGAGAAAGTTTGTGCTCAAAATTGAGAGAGGTATATGACAAGGTAATTTTTCTTTTGGCATTGTAAATGCAAATGCTTTTGTACGTTTACAAAAAAATGTTGTGGATGTTTGCATTTGCTGCTAGTCTCTTGGATTGTGTTCTTCACGAGGAGTAGCTCTACTTATAACTGTCTTTTTTTTCAAGACTGTAAACTGCAGGATGTTTTGAGAGGCAATTTCGATTTGCAGAATAAGTATTTCTCTGCTGAATCTGTGGTTAGATGAGTAATATGTTTGGTGAATTTTCTTTTCATCTTTTTCTTTGCCTCTTTTTCTTTATAAATTATGTTAACTAACTAAATATGTGTATTTTATCATAAATCAATTGGACAATCTATATTGTATAAGATTGTTTTCTAGGGTTGATTAATTCAAGTAGCCAATGCTTTATTGCTTTGTCGAATTCTTTTCTTCAATATTTTGAATTGGGGGATGATTGATTGAGATTCACACATATACCGTTCATTCTATAAAAGAAATGAATATTTTTCGTTTTTAGTAACAGTGGCACCTCACTTATGTTAGTTTTTAGGTTTTTCTTTTTCTTTTCTTTTTTTCTCGTTTTGTTTTCTTATTTTTGTTTTTCAATAAACATTCAGTTATTTCAATAATTTCAGTTATTTTTTTATATTTTAGTTTTTTTTATCCTTTCAGTATTTTCTTTGTTTTCCGTTTGTTTATTTATTTATTGTTTCTCTTTTGCATTTTTTTATATGATTTGACGGGTTTTAGGATTGTAACATCTATACCCTTTTTGGTTAACACCATACCCGACAAACACACACTTAATGGCACAAGGAGAGAGTTTAGTCCGTTCATGCTTGGGAATATGAACGAATACGGAACTACCAAAAACTCGAGGTTGAAGAGTAAGAGCAAGAGGTATACCAGCATGAGTGGATAATTTCTGTAATGGAGTTTGAAGTTGGAGGGTTCTGGTGGGAAGGCGATTTATAAGGTAAACAGATGTAGCGACAGCTTCAGGCCAGAAGTGGGTGGGTACCTTAGACTCAAGCATCATAGCACGGGTCATTTCAAGGAGAATTTTATTTTTTCGTTCAGCAACACCGTTTTGTTCGGGAGTATGGGAACAAGTGGTTTGATGAATTATCCCTCTTTGTTGACAGAAGTCCTGCATGGATCGATTGACAAATTCCCCCCATTATCGGTTCTAAGGGTTTGGATATGTTTCTGAAATTAAGTTTGAATCTTGTTGAAGAAATGAGTGAACTTTTCAAAAACTTGAGATTTATTTTTGAGAAAATACACCCATGTCATTCTAGTGCAATCATCAATAAAGAGCAGAAAATATCTAAAAAACCTTGACCCCCCACAATAGATGAAGGACCCCAAACATCAGAATGAACAAGAGAAAATATGGAGTTCACTTGTGTATCATTATGCTTAAAAGATTTTCGGTGGCTTTTAGCTAAAACACAAGTCTCACAAGATAAAGTCTCATTTTTCACTAATTTAGGAAATAAAAGCTTAAGATACCCCGTGGATGGATGCCCTAACCGACGGTGCTAAAGCCAGGCTTCCCGGTCAGCAGTTCCGTGAGCCAGCATCACCTTGCCTTGTTGAGCTATCTCATCCATATAGTACAATCCATCCCGCTCAGTGCCACGCCCAATAATCTCCCCTGTCCTGATATCCTGAAGAAAACAGAAGTGGGGATGCATTATCATGGTACAATTGAGCTCTTTTGTAACATGACTAATAGACAACAGTTTATGAGAAAGAGATGGAACATATAGGCAATTTGAGAGATGAAGAGTAGGAGAAATTTCTATAGTTCTAGCTCCTTCAACACGAGTAAAATCACCACTAGCAGTTTGAACATGTGTTCGGTGGGATGTTGATGACTTAATAATATTAATTTTATCAAAGGTCATCGTATCAGTAGCTCCACAATCAAAAATCCACCCTTCCTCTCTATCCCTATTATCACAAGAGGTTTGATATGCAGTGGAGAAATTTAGGGAATTTCTACATAATTGAGGAGTGATTTTAGTATTATGTAGAAGATTGGGGTGTTTCTGTAATTTACAAAAACTTAGGGGGGCAATTTGCATAAGATGGGGTAAGTTCTGCAATTTAACAAAACCTCGGGGTAGCTTTTGTATTTTATTGGAACTTAGGGGGGCAGATTTTAAGGGATGGGGTATTTTTTGCAAATAAAGAGAAGAATGAGGGTTTAGTGTGAAAGCACCAAACCCTATACCTAATTCCCTTCCTCTCACGTCTCCCTTCCCTTCTCCAGCCGCCTCCCTCTCACATCTGCTCCCTCCGTTCTGCCCAGCCGGGGATGCCTGATCCGCGGCCACCGCCGCTGCTTCCGCAACCACCGCCTTTGTTCCGGTAGGCCTTTCACGTCTGTTCCCTCCGTTCTGCTCAACCGGAGACGTCCGATTCGTGGTCACCACCGCTACTCCCGCAGCCACTGCCGCTGCTCCGATAGGCCTTTGATAGTTAGCCACGCCTTGAAAAGTGTCGTAGTAATGATTCGGCGGCGGCAACGAAGATTGGGCGGCGGCGGCGATCGAGATGCTTGGGTTCTTTCCTCCGCCTTCTTCGCTTCTATTGGCGGTGGTTTGTTGCAACCGGGCTTCCGGCCGTGGTGCATGGCGGAATATGGTGGTAAGTCCGGTCCCGGTCTCTTTCGATGATGAAATGTTGGTGTCGAAGCGGTTGGTTGCCGGCTGCAAGATCTGTAGCCGGGTGGCCTCCCTTCTCATTTTTGAGAAGGCTGATTCGGCTGAGGAAGTTAATTTATTTGAGGTGGTTGGATTTGTGGCTTGAATCTTTCCTGACATATTTTTTCTAGGAAGAAAAAAGGCTATTGCTGCCTTGATTGTTATTAAAGTTGCTATGTTGATATGTATGGACATGCATGCATACACATCACTATGCAGAAGCTGTTACTTTTTAGAGTTTGTTTGTGTTTTTTGTTGCCTACGGTTTTATGCCTTTTTCTCTTTTCTCACGATGTGCTCGTGTGTTGCCTATATATTAAGGTTGCTCCTTTGTATTTCGGTTTAATGAAAAAATAGTACAATCTTTTCCTTTATCTTTCTTCATGCTTATAGCATCTTTTGGTTTTACAACATGGTACCAGAGCAATAGCTTAATTCTTCCGCTGTCCTCCCATGGCTCCTCCTAAGCAAAATCTTCCTTCCACTCCTCCTCACGAGGATCCAACCTATCCCTTTTATTTATCTCATAGTGATAACCCTGGAGTGCAGCTCGTTACACAGCAACTCACGGGATCAAATTACTCTAGTTGGTTTCGCTCCATGACCACGGCACTCCTTGCGAAAAATAAACTCGCGTTCGTCGATGGATCTATTGAGCGACCTCATCCAAATGAAAATTTGTATGCACAGTGGATGCGTTGCAACAGTATGGTAGTTTCTTGGCTGCGTAACTCCGTTAATTCTGAAATTAGCGCGAGCATCATGTATATTGATGACGCGCATCTGATCTGGAACGATCTTAGAGATTGTTTTTCTCAAGGAAATATGGCTCGTGTTTGCCAGCTGAAACAACATCTTCTTAATCTGAGGCAGGGATCTGAAGATGTAGGGTCCTATTTCACTAAGCTGCGAATTCTATGGGATGAATACCGTGATTTCCAACCAACACGATGGTGTACCTGTGACACTTGCCGTTGTCATAGCTCAAAGAAATGGAGCGAGTACCAGATGCAAGAATGCTCGATGCAGTTTCTCATCGGTTTGAATCCCTCATTTGCTCAGATTAGATCTCAAATCATCTCTATGATTCCTTTTCCTTCATTGTCACGGATCTTTGCTATGGTGCTTCAAGAAGAACGCCAAAGATCTATTGAATTTGTGCCTCAAGCACCACAAATCAACACTGAAAATTTTGGTTCTATGATAAATGCTACGGGTTAATGTAGAGGCAGAGGTGCAAAAGGAAAATTTCTTTGCACCAAATGTGGAAAAACTAACCACACTGTTGATAAATGTTTTGAGATAATAGGCTATCCCCCTGGTTATGGCAGAGGTCGGGGTAAAACACAATCAGATAGTGGCAGATCTGTGAATCAAGTTAGTGGAGCTGAGTCTGGAAATTTGTCTAAGGCTAGTGGAACTATGACAACCGCAGATATGGCTCAGATCATTTCCTTTTTGCAACAGCAAATGCAAAATATTGGTGGTTCTTCTTCTACTGTATCTGATACTCAGAGCTCTAAGGATTCTGCACCTACAAATGCTTCTCCACCATTCAGTGGTACTGTCTCCTTAGCACCTCTCATCTGTTCTGTTTCTTCTTCTACTTTATGGCTCCTAGATACAGGAGCTACTCATCATGTTTGCAATAATCCATCTCTGTTCACAAACATCTCTAATACCTCCAATGCTCATGTTAATCTTCCAATGGAAGTAGTGCCAGTGTTACTAACATTGGAACCATTACTCTCACACCTAATTTGCAATTAGATTCTGTCCTTTGTGTTCCCACATTCTCTTACAATCTCATCTCGGTTAGTACACTTACTGCTTCAGCTAAATGTTCAGTCATTTTCACTCACGATTCTTTTGTTATTCAGGAAGCTTCTCAGGAGACTGTGATTGGGAAGGGTAGCAAGGTTGGAAACCTATATGTGTTAGAGACTGATCCAGCCACACCCACCAAAGTCACATTCCCTAGCATTTCTGCTTCAGCAGTCATCTCATCCCAATTATGGCATCATAGATTAGGCCATCTTTCTTTTCATAAGTTGCAGCTCTTATCAAAAGCTTTATCTCTTTCATCTTGTAAGCAAACTCTCTGTGAAATTTGCCCTTTGGCTAAACAGAGAAGATTGCCATTTCCTGATTCTCAGCGTGTATCACAAGAGATTTTTCAATTAATACACTGTGATATTTGGGGACCTTACTCTTCTTCCACTGTTGATGGTTATACCTACTTCCTCACCATTGTTGATGATTATTCTAGGTTTGTATGGACCTTTTTAATGAAAAACAAATCTGATGTGAAGACTATATTAACTCAATTCTTTAATACAGTCAACACTCAGTTTGGAAAAACCATTAAAATTCTTCGATGTGATAATGGTCCTGAATTTAGTCTTGGAGAGCTTTTAACCAAATATGGAACTATAGTTCATCACTCTTGTGTGTCCACTCCACAACAAAATGCTAGAGTTGAAAGAAAACACCAACACTTGCTTAATGTTGCTAGAAGTCTCTTATTTCAGTCACACTTACCTGTTTCATATTGGGGACATTGTATACACACAGCTTCTTACCTTATAAATAGGGTTCCTTCATATGTTCTTCCTGACAATGCTACTCCCTTCCAAATGCTGTTCAGGAAGCCACCCTCTTATACTCATCTGAGAGTGTTTGGTTGTCTATGCTACATGTCAACTCTAGATAGACACAAATCAAAATTCTCATCTAGGGCTGTCAAGTGTGTTTTCTTGGGGTATCCTTCTGGATACAAGGGGTATAAGGTACTAAATCTGGACACTCATCAAATCCATATTAGTAGAGATGTTGTGTTTCATGAGCAAATCTTTCCTTACTCTGATAAGCCTCATTCCCAGTTTCCTGAACCTCAATTCACCTTCCCAGTAGACACTTCCATTCCCAATAACATTTTTAGTCAAGCTCAACCTCAATCAGCATTTACACCTCCTAATACAAATGAGGCAGGTACTGATGCTGACTCCACTTCAGATGCCACTTCCATGCCTGATGTTCTTCCTACTACACAATTGGGTAGAATCAGGAAACCTCCTTCTTACTTGTCAGATTACATATGTAACTCTGTCATTTGTTCCCCTTATCCCTTACACAAATACATCTCCCACTCCAAACTCTCCTCAGCCTATTTCAGGCTTGTTTGCTCTCTCTCTGCCATTCCTGAACCCTCTTCTTATTCTCAAGCATCTAAGTATGCTGAATGGAGAAAAGCTATGCAGGCAGAACTTGAGGCTCTTATTAAAAATGATACTTGGTTTATTACTTTGCTACCTTTGGGCAAGATTGCCATTGGATGCAAGTGGATTTTCCGCATCAAATTCTTTGCTGATGGAACCTTGGATAGATACAAGGCACGTTTGGTGGCCAAAGGTTACACACAACAAGAAGGGGTAGATTTCATTGATACTTTCTCCCCTGTAGCAAAGTTAGTCACGGTCAAGGTTATGTTGTCACTTGCAGCTGTTTCAGGATGGTCTCTATGCCATCTCGACATTAACAATGCTTTTCTCTATGGTGAGTTGAGTGAAGACATTTATATGGAGCTTCCTCCTGGTTTAGTTGATGAGGGGGGTCAGCCCTATCCTGCAGGGTCTGTTTGCAAGCTGAAACGCTCTCTTTATGGCCTTAAACAAGCCTCACGACAGTGGTATTTAAAACTCTCCGAAGTTTTAGCCAAATTTGGTCTTTGTCAATCCACCAGTGATCATTCTTTCTTCTACAAGAAGTCACAAGGAAAATTTCTTGGTCTCATTGTCTATGTTGATGACATTTTGCTCACAAGTAATGATGATGATATGATTGCTTCTTTCAAGGCATTTCTGAGTCAACATTTCAGATACAAGGACCTAGGGAAGGCTACTTATTTTCTTGGTTTGGAAGTTGCTCGAAATGACAAAGGGATCTATCTTTGTCAACGCAAGTATGTTCTGGATTTATTGAAGGATGCAGGGTTACTCAACTGCAGGCCTGCTTCTTCTCCGATGGAATCAGGGAAGCATCTCAGCTTGATTGAAGGAGCAGAGCTCCCTGATCCCACTAAATACCGCAGACTCATTGGCCGATTGTTATACTTATGTTTGACACGCCCAGATATTACATTTGCGGTCCACAATTTAAGTCAGTTTCTTTCTATGCCTTGTGAAGGCCACATGGCTTCAGCTGAACGCGTTCTCCGGTATTTAAAGGGAAGCATTGGTCATGGTTTATTTTTTGATAAAAATTCTACCTTGGATATCATGGCTTTTTCTGATGCGGATTGGGCTGCATGCCCCACCACACGACGATCTGTCACCGGCTTTGCAATTTTCATTGGATCATCTCTCGTTTCTTGGAGGTCTAAGAAACAATCTACTGTCTCTCGATCATCTGCCGAATCTGAATATCGGGCTATGGCACAAGCTAGCTGTGAAATTACTTGGATTCGCACTTTGCTCTTGGATTTTGGAATCCTTCAGACCAAGGCTTCACCTCTTTACTGCGACAATCAGGTTGCCGTTCATATTTGCTGCAATCCCGTCTTCCATGAGAGAACTAAGCACATAGAAATAGATTGTCACACTGTTCGTGACAAATTTCTTCAACATGTGGTTCATCCTGTTCATGTCAAGAATCATCTCCAACTCGCTGACGTTCTTACCAAGGCTTTATCTGCACCAGCTCTTCACTTGATTTTGAGCAAGATGGGCTTCATCAACATTTACAGTCCATCTTGAGGGGGCCTATTAAAGTTGCTATGTTGATATGTATGGACATGCATGCATGCACATCACTATGCAGCAGCTGTCACTTTTTAGAGTTTGTTTGTGTTTCTTGTTGCCTACGGTTTTATGCCTTTTTCTCTTTTCTCACGATGTGCTCGTGTGTTGCCTATATATTAAGGCTGCTCCTTTGTATTTTGGTTTAATGAAAAAAATAGTACAATCTTTTCCTTTATCTTTCTTCATGCTTTTAGCATCTTTTGGTTTTCAACAATTGTTTTGAGGTATTTGGAACAATGATGAATGATTTATGAGTTCCCAGAATCATGCCTGCTCTGATACCTTGTTAGAACATGGTATCAATGAATTTGTATAAATTGAAGACATGTTTAGGAGACTGAATTGAATTGTATTGCTTGATTTTGTTTCTGTGAATTACATCTACCCTTTATAGGGCTGAAAAGCAATATACAAGGAAAGTTACAAACTAGGAAACTCTAAATCATTAATCTTGATTTGATCTCCAATCAATGTAAATGATTCTTTCCTTTCCAACAGGAAGAAGGAAAATGGCTGTAACTACTCTATGAGGGAAAAGACTCGCTATGAAGAGAGGCTACTATAGCTATGAAGTTCATAGAGAAATATAACTATGGCTATAAGTTCAGATTTTGTATGAAAATGACCACAGGAGCTACCTTATTTATAGGCGAAAACAAGGTTCTATCAAACCCCAAACCCTAGCCGCCAGCTGTTCTTCCAGCTATGAACAACCCTTCAAAACAAGCTGCCAAAGCTTCAAAAGTACTACATTTAATAATGTAGCAAAGGACTGTGTTTGTGTTGGCACGTATGAAATTTGCCTTAAAAGGTGGTGTTGTTAAAAGAAGAATGAAAATGGCATATATGTTAGCTGAAAGTAGAATTCAACACTTGTAGTGACTGAAACTGCTTTTCCTTTGTTGGGTTTTCATTAAATGGCTGAGTGGTCTACATTTGTACACACAGTTAGGCGATAGAAATTGTTTTAAGGCCAAATCTGCATAATCCCAAATCTGACCCTAAATTGTGTTTAAATTCCAAAAAAAACCCTATTGCATGTCAAGTCTTAAGTGACCAAACAAATAGGGATAGAGGTTGGATTTTCGATTGTGGGGCCACAGATACAATGACTTTTGATAAATCTGATATACTTGAATCATCAAAATCTGTTAGAACACATGTCCAAACTGCTAGTGGTGATCTTACTGCTTGAGAGAATCAGGTGGTGATTTAAGCTTACCAGATGAATGATGAGGATGGAGAAAAGATTGTGAGCTGCTTTTCCTTTGTTGGGTTTTCATTAAATGGCTGAGTGGTGTACATTTGTACACACAGTTAGGCGACAGAAATTGTTTTATGCTTTATTAGTTAGGGCTGCTGATAATGGGCCACTCATCTTTTAATTGGAGGAAAATTGTTGGATCATTTTCTAAAAATCTGGAAGAAAGGAAATTGGCCGAAACAATTATATGGCTTTGACCAAAAAAAACGTGAGGTTTGGAATTGTGGCTATGATTTTGCCCACTTCAAATGAAGCATTAATTTATGGTTTGTAGCCAATTCACAAATTCAAGAAATTCGAACAAAAAAACAAAAATAAAATAAAAAGAGCACTCCTAAATACGAGTATAAACTATTTAAAATTTCTAAGTCAAGTCAAGAACTCCTAAATATGAGTATAAACTATTTATAAATCCGAACGAAATTCAAGAACTCCTCGATTAGAGTCTAAGCTATCAAAGAGTGAATTTCGAGATTCGTCTACTTCCAAAGGCATTTCGTCCACAAACGAGCCTCGATGGGGCAATTTGTAGACAATTAAAATTGACGACGTGTTAAATCGTGCCATGTGTAAATTCATGAATTAAATATTTAATTATATTTTCTATTTTATTAAATAGGATTTTATTCCTAAATTAAATAAATATATATAATTAATATTTAATATAAATGAATTAATGGGCTCATAGACACCTAAAGCCCTAAGGCCCATGCATGGAGGTCCAAAGCCCATAAAGCCCATGAGGCCCACCTCCTATATCTATAAATAGAGGTGTTGAGAGCTCATAAATGCCATCTTGGAAGAGTAAAAGGTTGAAGAGCACAAGAATTCTCTCTAGTGCCACAAGTGGAAGAGGTGGAGGATTCAAGTATTCTTCAAGCATTCTTCAAAGCTTCAAGAGTTCAAACATTCAAGCATTCTTCAAAGCTTCAAGAGTTCAAGAATTCAAGATCCTCAAAGCTTCAAAAGCTCAAGAATTCAAGATCTTCAAATCTTGAAGTGATCAAGATTTTCAAATCATCTTCAAAGCTTCAAGAGTTCAAGAATTCAAGATCCTCAAAGCTTCAAAAGCTCAAGAATTCAAGATCTTCAAATCTTGAAGTGATCAAGATTTTCAAATCTTCAAGCGATCAAGCATTCAAATCCTCAAGATCGAAAGCTTCAAGGCGTTCTTACAAAATTCTAAAGACGATCTTCTCCAAATCAAATCAACTTCGACGTTCAAATTCAAAATCATGGCTTGAGTCCTTTGGATTTATCGTCATCAAATCAAATATTTTGAGAACCTTCGATATTGTTCAAGAATCAAATGGAAGAGAAGAATCAGAGGATCAACTAGAGATTGCAACCTGCAAAACTCTATCAAATTCTATCAAATTATCTTTGTAACGCACTTTTGTATTTTATAAATTGAAATACAAAAAATTTGTGTTTACACACGTATGAATTCATCTAACGGGATTACGAATTGTGAAAAATAAAATTTTCCTACTTTTGGGATTCGAACTCAGGACCACGAATTCATCCAGGGTTACGAATCAACCGTAGATCTTGATGATCTAAGGGCTGAAAATTGTTTATATTTTATATTTTAAGAAGTGTTTTTATTTTAGCCCTCCTTCTCTCTCTCTCTCTCTATATATATATATATCTATATATATATATATATATATATATATATATATATATAAGTGAATTACGGTAATACAAGTGCACATCTTTTTTATAGTAAAATACTTCTTCGAATATACAATCTAATTTTTCTACCTAATTATCTATAGCATGTGCATTATTTAGAGTATCAATTTGAATTTATAATTTGTGAATATGGATATACATATAAAATCAAATAAAAGACCATTCAAATTTAGTTTTGATAATTGCTCGTTAGTTTTTATAATATATTAGTGGATTTATTTGATTTTTTTGAATGAGTTAATGTGTAAGTGAGATAGTGGGGTGAGTGGGATTAGGGCTGTTTAATTGGTTATCGAATTTTGGATAATCTGTTAACCGAATCGAAATTCCCGAGTTTGGGTATCCAATAACCGAATTTTCTGGTTATCGATTCAATTTCGGGTATCATTTTTAGAAATATTTCGGGTATCGGTTAACCCGATAACCGAAACGGATTAACCGAAATAACTGAAAATTATTTAATAATTTATTTAATATATATATATATATATATATATATATATATATTATATACATTTTAATTATTAATTCATTAATTTATTTATTTTTATTAAAAAATCGATTCTTTGGTAAAATAAAATTATGATATATTTAAAGTATAAGAATGAGCTTTAGTCTAGTGGATAAGTTGCTTTGTGTATTTTCTGGCAACTAGGGTTCAAATCCTCTATCTAGCAAATTATTTGAATTTTAATTTTTTAAATAGGTATTTTGGATACCCAAATAACCGAATCGGGTAACCGAACACCTAAAACGGTTCGGAAACGGTTAGTGATATATGACAATTTCGAGTTCGGTTAACTGAACCCGAACCGATCGACAGCCCTAAGTGCGATATAATTTATTTGTAACCTTCATGTTGAATATATTTTCAAAATTGCCATTAAAATCAATTTCAAATTGATTTGAAATCAATTTGGATTGAGAACTCCTTTTTTAATATAGTACTAGAATTTTCACTCGTGCAACGCACGAAAAATATTTTTATATTTTATTATACTCCCTCCGTCCCTGAAATGGCTTCCTCTTTGGGGACGGCACGGGTTTTAATAAAAAGTTGTAATGTGTATTGATAATGGAGAAAAAGTGATATAATTATTATTGGAAGTTGTGAAAAGTGTTATAATTAGTATTGAGATATTTTTTTGAAAAGCATGACGTTCTCTCCAAAAACCCTAACCCTAACTGTCCTTGTCCGCCGCTGATTTCCGTTCGTTTTCCGATCATGTTGCCTGATCTGCCGCCCCCCTCGGTGGACAGAAGCGCCCTCAACCTCCCTCCGGTGTCAACTAACTTTCATCATAACTCAGTTCCTCCTGTTGTGAATCAGGATGGACGCAAATCTGCTGAAGCTCCTGCCTTGGACAACAAGCAATCTTCGATGGCTGCTACTACGACTGCTGGTCCCTCTGGTACTAAGACTTTTGTGTCTTCGGCGCCTGCTGTTTCCTACGCGAATGTGACCGCGCCGCAACGTGCCAAGAAGGCGGACCTTCCGGCACACAAATTTCAGGCTCTTCGGCCGTTTCGTCAGGGTGAGATGGGGATCCTCAAAGTCCCAAAGAAGATTCAAAACTTTCAAGCCTCTAAATTCCAGTTCGCCCTCATAGGCAGGCTTATGATGAACAAAGGCGAGAAGCCTCGAACTACTCGAGAGCTTAAAACGGAACTCCAGTCTATCTCGGCGATCAAGAATGCATGGCATTTAATGCCAATGGGAAAGGGATATTATACTTTGAAATTTCATTGTAAGGAGGATAAGGCGATTGCCAAAGCTCATCTCATTTGGGACCTTTCTGCGGGATCTTTGCGGCTCCGTGACTGGGTTAGGTTCTTCAATCCCTATAAGGAATCATCCTCTTTGGCTCAAGTTTGGGTAAGAATCTATTATCTACCTGTGGAATTCTGGCATCCAGAAGTTCTTTCTGGCATAGGTCGTTGGCTTGGACAACCGCTGAAAATCGATGGAAACTCTATTGATGATGATGTTGCGCACTTTGCCCGCATTTTGGTGGAAATCGATTTGGCTCAACCTCTTCCGGAGAAGATGTCGATTGATGGTGGGGATTATGTTTTTAATATTGAATTTAGCTATGAATATTTCCCTCTTTTTTGTACGAGATGCAGGATTATTGGGCACTCGGTGGACAAATGCCGGAAGGGAAAAAAGGAGCCAAAACAACCTGTGGAGGTAGCGAAACCAAAGGAACCGGAATGGCAAGTGGTTGGAACCGTGAATAATCCTTCACTGGATAAATGTTTGAATGAAAGGGAGAATACCATCATGCTGTCGGATGGTGAGATAGAGGATTAGCAATAGCAGCCTTCAGGGCCGGACATGATGAAAACCTCGAATCCGAGTATACCGAATGCAAACAGATTCAATGTTTTGGATAGTATGGAGTTGACTGATTTCGAAGTGGCCCCAGGCAAAGTACATCAGGGATTGGTGGAGGATAAGAGCAATGGCACACCAATGGTGAACCTGGCGGACCAGAGGGAAAAGGATTTAAGATCACCAGCGGATAGCAGTTTTGGGCCCTCTGTTACTTTTCACAAGGAGCAACAGAACAAGACTCATGAGCTGCAGCAATCTCTTGATCAGGAGGCTGCTCAGGCGAGCCTTTTGAAGATAGGAAGCTTGGAGTGCACTGATAAGATGGGACGCAGAAAGTTGTCGATGGGGGATTTCGATGACAACAGAAATCAATCTATTCTTAATGAGAGCAACAAAAATCACGCAATTCCTAATGAGAGCGTGAACTTGTCGATGGATCAAATTACTACTGAGGTGGAGCAGACTGAAACAGAATCTATAGCTCCTAAGGCCATAGCTTTGGAGAATGAGAAGAAAATTCAGCACCTCAAGCAAAGTATTAGCGAGAGCCAAGACCTTCCGAAACGAGGCCGGGGCAGACCCTCTAAGCAAGATCAGGCAGCAAGGAATCATAACAAGGCTCTTATGATGCAGCAAGAAAGTATTAAAAATCGGCTCAGGAAGTCGGTTGAAGCAGGCCACAATCCGCGCGACTATATTGTTGATTATAGCAAGGATGATTATTTACAAACAATGGATAACGTGGTGAATAAACGTTGGGACAAGGAAGCGGAGCTGGGAGACTCCCAGCCCAGATTGAAATTCTAGCTTTATGAATTTTCTCGTTTGGAACGTCCGTGGCTTGACGGACGAGTCTAAACGTCTTCTTAAGGAACATTGCCGTTCCTTTTCTCCGATCATTTTGGGTTTGATCGAACCTAAAACTAGATTTCACAAAGTTCGAACACATTTTTGGAGATCTATTAATATGACTCCTCGTCACCAGAATTGTAGAGGTCCTCGTCGCTCGAACATCTGGTTGCTGGCTCACCCTACTGTTCAGACAAGCATCATTCACTCCTCGGATCAGGTGGTTATTGCTAATTGTTGTTGGTGTTCGAAGAATTTCCGTGTGGCGATTGTTCACGGTGCTAACGATCAGATCACTCGGCGATCTTTGTGGATGGATCTTCTTTCTTTTGTTGATGGTAACACGGTGTTCATAGGTGATTTTAATGCTGTCAAGGGTGCTCATGAGCGTTTAAGTTCGGTGATGCCTTCGAGGAGCTCTTGTAAGGAGTTCTGTGACTTTATCGAAGCTTCTGGCTTTATTGAATCGCCTACCTCTGGTATTCGGTTCACGTGGTCTGGCAGGCGGCTCCTCCCTAGGCATGTGGAATCTCAGCTGGATAGGGCTATTTTTTCTGACAGTTTTGGTGGCTTGTGGTCCAACGTCAATACTCATGCACTTCCGAGGCTGACTTCTGATCATTCTCCTCTTATCTTTCAGTGTGCTTCTGGTTCGCCCAACATTCGACGTTCTTTTAAGTTTTTGAACATGTGGATTTCTCACCCTGATTTTCAGGAAAAGGTTAATTCTTCCTGGTCGGCTGCTGTGGATGTTCGATGTCCCATCTTCACGGTGATGGCTAAGCTTAAACGGCTAAGAGGTGACCTGCGTATCTGGAATAAGACCGTTTTTGGTTATGTGGACGAGCTTCTTCAGTCGGGACAGCAAAACTTGTTAGAGATCCAGAATAATATTTCGCTTTTGGGCTATACCGATCAGTTGTTTGAGGATGAAGTGGCTGCTCAAGCTAATCTCAACGTTATTCTGGAACGTAAGAATAGTCTGTTGCAGCAAAAAAGTCGTGCGAATTGGTTACAGGATGGTGATCGAAACTCGTCTTTTTTTCACCGTATGACTCGCTCTAGAAAGCATGGCTTGAGGATTGAGCATCTTAAGATTGGCGACTCCTTTTCTTACGTCCGGGATGACATACAACAACACATTGTGGATTTTTTTTCCAATTTGTTTAAGGATGATGGTGGGAGCAGAGTGGAGAGGATTATGCTTGAGGCTATTGTCGATCATTTTGTTACTGATGCGCAGAATGACAATCTCATTGGTATTCCGGACGATGATGAGATTACTGCTTCAGTCTTCGGCCTTGATGCCAATAGTTCGCCAGGGCCTGATGGGTTTTCTGGTCGTTTCTTTCAGAATTGTTGGTCCATCATCCGTGTTGATGTCGTGGCGGCGGTTCAGGCTTTCTTTCGGTTTTCTTATTTGCCTGCGGGTTGTAACTCTAGTACGTTAATTCTGATTCCTAAAAAAGATAACGTTGAGACTGTGGCTGATCTACGTCCGATTGTTCTATCGAACTTCTTCTTTAAGATCATATCAAAGATCTTGGCCACGAGATTAAGTGGGGTGGCTGCGGCTGGGGTCACTCCAAACCAATTTGGTTTTATTGAAGGAAGATCGATACACGACTGTATTATGCTTGGCTCGGAGGGGTTTAATTGCTTGAATCGTACGGGGAAGTGATCGAATATGGCTTGCAAGATTGATATTCGCAAAGCTTTTGATACGATGAGTTGGGAGTTTATTCTACAAGTTCTTCGGGTGAACGGTTTTCATGAGAACTTTATACGTTGGATTTCTATCATTTTCAGATCGGCTAGGTTATCCATCCTCTTTAATGGGCAGCTGAGCGGTTATTTTGCTTGTTCCAGAGGGGTCCGTCAGGGTGATCCTCTTTCGCCGATCCTCTTTGGACTCGCTGAAGATGTGTTGAGTCATCTTTTCTTGAATTGTGTTCGTTCTCGACATCTCATCCCCATGGATTTTAGTAGATCTGTTCACTTTCCCACTCATCTTCTCTATGCTGATGATATTTTAATTTTTTGCAAAGCGTCTGTCAGGAATGCGCGGAAAATTAAAGAAATCTTGGATCTCTACGGGGAACTTTCTGGTCAGATTTGTAACCCGGAGAAATCTCACGTTTTCTTTGGGTCGGGTGTCTCTCCTGTGATGAAAAATGGTGTGTTTCGAAATCTGGGCTTTGCCGTGGGTTCTTTACCGGTTAATTACCTGGGAGTTCCAATCTTTCAGGGTCGTATTCGGGCGTCTTTTTTTATGGGTATTCATGACAGGATTGTCAACAAATTCTCGAATTGGAAAGGTTTGCAGCTCTCTATGGCTGGTAGAATTTGCTTGGTCAGATCGGTTATTCAAAGCTCAGTCACTCATTCTATGATGGTTTATCGCTGGCCAAAGTCTCTGATTTATAGCTTGGATAAGAAGTGTCGGAACTTCATTTGGACGGGTAATGTGGATAAAAAGCCTTCTTGCCCGGTCAGCTGGTCCCGTGTCTGTGTTCCGCGTGCAGTTGGTGGCTTGGGGATCAGATCGTTCTCTGCTATGAATAAGAGTTTCTTAATGAAGATTGCTTGGAGAATTATTCAGGGCAAGGAGTTTGCTCCTGCGATTCTTAGCACGCGTTATTTGACTTCCTTTAGCTATGCTAAACTTTACTTGGCTTCCTCTCCTGTATGGACTGGTATTCGGGGCCTTGTGAATAATCTGGTTGATGATTCTTACTCTTATGTTGGCACGGGTGAACATACTTATTTCTGGCGGGACGATTGGCTGGGATATAAGTTGATGGATAAGCTTCATATTCCGAGCTTTATGATGGACTTCCTCAACCAAGCGGTTAGTGATTACTTTTATGAGGGAATTTGGCACTTCACTGCGGATTTTATTATCAATTATCCGGACATTGTTGTGGATATCTTGTTACTTCCGATTGGGGATGAGAAGGACGTTCGTTTCTGGAAACCTTCGATTTGTGGGAACGTGACTGCTTCTCTTGCTTATGAGTCTCAAAATCGTAATTTTCCGAAGGTTGTGTGGGAAAATTGGATTTGGGAAAAGTTTATCCCGGAGCGTCGTTCGTTGACCTGTTGGCGTATTATACATAAGAAATTGCCCACGTTGGATACTCTTATGAGACGCGGTATTTTTGGACCAAACCGTTGCATCTTGTGCGGTTTAGATATGGAGACCATGGATCACTTGTTTTGGAGTTGCAGTGCTCTGCGTTCGGTTTGGTCGGTTTTCTTGGCTTGGTTTGGCAAAGAGGAGCTCTCTCTCTGCTTAGATATTCATAGTGTCCTGGTTGCTGCATGGAATGTGGATTTCAGCCCCCAAATTCGGTCTTTCTGGAAAGCGGGGATTATTACTCTGTTGTGGAAAGTCTGGGATTGCCGAAATCAAATGACTTTCAATGATGCTTCTTTCCATCCTAAAACTATTGATAGTTTTTTGCAGGTGATGTTCAAAGAAATGGATGCTAACTTTCATAAGCTGGGCTGCTCGAACAACTCTTGGTCGGATTATATTGTGCTTCGCAGAATTGGGGTTTCTACGAGGGCGGCGCCGCCCCCCACTATGATTGAAGTTCATTGGTGGCCGCCGGCAGGACAGTGGATGAAAGTTAACACGGACGGTTCTGCTTTGGGAGCCCCGGGAAGCATTGCTGCTGGTGGTGTCTTCCGGGACAACTGGGGATGGGTGCGTGGGTGTTTTCACTTCAAAGGGGGTACTGGTTTTGCTTTCGAGGCTGAGCTGCTTGCTGTGATTCATGCGGTGAATATTGCTCATTTCAGAGGGTGGCGTTGGCTTTGGATTGAGGCGGATTCTATTTACGTTGTTAATCTTCTTAATTCCCGCTCTCAGGACGTTCCGTGGCGCTTCAAGGCTACTTGGAAACGCACGCTTCATCTTCTCCTTGACTTTCGCTTGCAGATATCTCATATCTATAGAGAAGGGAACAGCGCGGCGGACTCTATGGCCAATCAGGATAGAGATGAGGGATGGTGGCCTTTTGCTATTGATGCCATCAAGAAAGCCGTTGCTTTAGATATGTCGACGCATAGTCGAGTCCAGATAAAGTTTTGATGTTGTTTGGGTCTGATGTTTCTTCGAACACCTGGTGGGCGGTTCGTTTTCTGGGTTTGACGAGCTGCTTATTTGGGTGTAGGGGGGTTTTTGTGTTCTGCGAGCTCTGGGCTTGTTTCCTGGATGGGCTGGATTCCTGGACTTGCTGTCGTTGGTCGCATGGTTGGAAGAATGTCTGCGGCGGGTTCCTCTTCTTTCGGTTATTGCTCCTTGGGGTTTTAATTGCTTGGTTTCGACGGCTGGCTGGGGCTGCCTGCTCTTCCCTTCGCAGTGGCGTGATTCTGCATCGGTGGTGTCATGTGCGTGATCTGCGGTTAGTTAGCTTTGTGCGGGATGGTTTTTTCGTTTCTCGGCGACGGAGTCCTACCGGACGTGTTATCTCTCTTTCTCTGCTCGCGGCAACGGCGTCTCACCGGCCGTGTTGCTTTTATTTTCTCTTAGAGTTGTTTCTGATCTTGTTTAGTTTTGGCGACGGCGTCTCACCGGCCAAAACTACTAGTGTTTGGTTGCTCTGGGGTTTCCTTCTGTTTGGGGTGCTAACGGCGACGGCGTATAACCGGCCGTTAGTTATCTCTGGGATTGATGTGCGGGGTGTCTTAGTTGACTCACGGCGACGGCGTCTTACCGGCCGTGTTGTCTCTCTTTGTCTGCTCGCGGCGACGGCGTCTAACCGGCCGTGTTGTTTTTCTTATCTCTTTTTATTTTTCTATTTGAGTCTTTCTGTTCCTGGTTTTGCTGTTGGCGACGGCTTCTCACCGGCCTTCGGTTTTGCTTTGTTGTTTGATGGGGTTAGAGCCGAGATTGTTTGGGGACGATGGTTAGGCCGGAGTTCCCGAAACTCTCTCTTCCGCTCTTCTCCTTCTGTTTCGTTTTTGTCTGTTAGACGGGTACTCTTTTTCCTTTTTACGGTTTTTCCCACTGGGTTTTCCGTAAAAGGGTTTTAATGAGGCTCGGCCCTTAGTCTGCTTTTCTTGTGCTTTCAAGGGTTTCTTAGGTTCTTTTTCCTTTTCTTCTTTTTAATAAATGCATTTTAGTAGTGTTATAATTAGTATTGAGAGTGGTGAAAAGTGAAAAGTAAGAATAAATAAAGTATTATTAGTGGTGGGGTAGGTTTCCAAAAATGGAAAGAAAGAAAGAAAGAAGTTATTTGCGGGACGTCCCAAAATGGAAAAGAGGAAGTTATTTTAGGGACGGAGGGAGTATATAAAATTGATATTAATTTGATTATTATATAAAATTCTAAATATAATTAAAAATGCTATAATTTAAGATAAATATATTTTAGTTTAATATAAAAATAATAAAGAATAATTCATATTAATAAAAATTGATATTGTAAAATAGGAAAACAATATAAGATAAAAGATAATTGAAAAAAAAATAGATTTATTCAAAAAAAAAGAGGAGAGAGGAGAGAGAATTTTCTTAAGTTTTAATCTTTAAATAAATATAATTTTTATATTTTAAATCTAATATTTACATAACATATATCAAATTAAAGCTCTTGTCATGATCTTTAATTTGATATGCATATAAAATATTTTATAATTAGTCGAATTTCACAATTTTAAAAAAGAAACAAAATAGAAAAGTAAGAAATTAAAGAAAAAAAAGAAGATGTATAGCTTATAAATAAACGTTCAATTTTATTCTAACTACAAAATTGCTACTCAATTTTAAAATTGATTTGAAATCAATTTCAAATTAAAAACTCCCTTTTTAATATAGTATTGATAGATATCCATCCGTCAAAAAAAAAAAAAAACTAATATCCGAATACCTCCAAAAAAAACTAATATATATATATATATATATATATAAGTAAAATAAACTCTATCCTACATGGTGTAATAGAATCACTCTATTTTAATTTTTCTCAATTCTCATTCATTCTTATTTATTTATACATTTCTAATCAATTTTTACATTTAAAAACTATTAAATAATTATATAAATTTATAGATAAATTCTATACTATTAAATAATCGTATAAAATTATTAGATAAAATCTGTACTATTAAATAATTGTATAAAACTATTAGATAAATCCAACATATCTATTTAATTATTATCACTCCATTCTAATTTTCTTCAATTCTCATTCATTCTTATTTATTTATATATTTCTAATCAATTTTTACATTATAGCAAAATAGATCATATCCTACGTAGCATCGTATAATCACTTCATTCTAATTTTCCTCAATTCTCATTCATTCTTATTTATCTATAAATTTATATATATTATCGCAAAATTCTATTCTAATTTTCCTCAATTCTCATTCATTTTTATTTTTTCTAAATTTTTAATCAACAAATTTCTATATATCTAATTTTGAACCTATCATCAACAATCGTATAATCACCTCTATTCTAATTTTCCTCAATTCTCATTCATTCTTATTCATTCTTAAAAATTGATTAGAAATGTATAAATAAATAAGAATGAATGAGAATTGAGGAAAATTAGAATGAAGTGATTATACGATTGTTGATGATAGGTTCGAAAATAGATATATAGAAATTTGTTGATTAAAAATTTAGAAAAAATAAGAATGAATGAGAATTGAGGAAAATTAGAATAGAATTTTGCGATAATATATATAAATTTATAGATAAATAAGAATGAATGAGAATTGAGGAAAATTAGAATGAAGTGATTATACGATGCTACGTAGGATATGATTTATTTTGCTATAATGTAAAAATTGATTAGAAATATATAAATAAATAAGAATGAATGAGAATTGAAGAAAATTAGAATGGAGTGATAATAATTAAATAGATATGTTGGATTTATCTAATAGTTTTATACAATTATTTAATAGTACAGAGTTTATCTAATAATTTTATACGATTATTTAATAGTATAGATATACCAATAAATTAATCCACGAAAAGCAATTAATTCAAATGTCAATTCATTTTTTAGAAAATATATTCTTCAACTAAATGTTATAAATAAATAAAATACATGCCTATGCCCAATCTATCTATCTATATATATATATATAATAGCAAAATAAATCATATCCTACGTGGCACCATATAATCACTCTATTTTAATTTTCTTCAATTTTCATTCATTCTTATTTTTTTCTAAATTTTTAATCAATTTCCATATCTAAAAAAGATTTATATTTGTATTTTATTTTATCATATAATATTTGTTTAAGTTTATCACATCATACTAACAAATTAATATGTATATATATATATATATATATAATACATTTATGTATAGATGTATTTACTTAAATAATTAACTATATATATATACTCCCTCCTTCCATGTGAACTTCATCAAATGAATATTTATATAAAAATTTATTTCTATTATCACAACCTACATTTAATTGACGAAAGTGATTAAGATTAATATTATTTCAAATATTGTATTACTAATTTAATTTGATCATATCAAATTGACTAAAGAAATAATTTATATATAAACTATTTCATATATTATAGTAATAAAAATAATTATAAATGATGACATAAAATAATTCCCGTCAAATTTCGACGGGTTAGACGCTAGTATCCGAATAAAATGAAAAACTGAACTTACTGTTTGAACTGAGTACTTTTATCTTTTTCTTTGGCAGGCATTATTAACTAATTAGTTACTTACAAAATTAAAGCTTTTCAAAAACTAATATCCGAAGAAAAAGAAAATTTTGACCGAGTAGTTTTTTCTTTTATATTTTATATTTTACATCTTTTATCTTTTACTATATATTGTATAAGTGAAACTCTTCTTTCTCACTTTTGTACCTTACTTCAGATCTAATCTCTCTTTCTTCACATTAAATCTCACCGCCGATTAAGGATGATGGCCAGAAGAGCTGTTGTTTCTGCAATTGATCTCATTCATGAAAGAGGATTTGTCAATCGATGGTCGCAGCATAAATCGGGTATTCTCTCTCCTCTGTTCTCTCTCTTCTCTTCCGAGGCTTTTCAACCTAAGCGGTCTAGAATCGATTTCAGCTGTGTTAAAGAAGTAGACGATATTATTCAATTGTTTCAAAAAATAAAGAGTTTGCGGCAAGAGCCTTCTGTTCTCCTGTATAACAAACTCATGAGTGTTAGTGTAACGATTGAGCAGTATTATATTGCCCTTGATGTGTTCGGCGAAATGCTTAGGATGGGTGTCCCGGTTAATGATTACACAATGAGTATTGCTGTCAACTGTTGTCGTCTCTTGAAAGATATATATTCTGCTTTTTCTGTAATGGGATTCTTTCTCAAGAGAGGTCACGAACCAGATGTCGTGACTTTCGGCACTCTCATAAAAGGGTTATTCTTAGTTAATAAGGAGGCTGAAGCCGTGAAACTGTTCGAAAAGATTTTGGATTTAAAACTTTGTGAGCCCAGTAATGTTATGATTCTGCACGTGATTGATGGGATGTGCAAAACTGGACAGGTCATTGAAGCCCATGATTGGCTTCATAGATTAGAAAGTATTGGGTGGAGTCCTAACGTTAAGGCTTATAGTGCACTAATTGATGGATTTTGCAAGGGCGGAATGGTGGACAATGCCTTCAAGGTTCTAACCAAAATGGTTGGGAAGGGTGTTTTACCTAACGTCGTCACTTATAGTTCCATGATTAATGCATACTGTAAGGAAGAAAAGATGGAAGAGGCTGAAAATATGTTGGAAATAATGACGCAACAAAATATTTGTCCCGATGTCTTTACTTATTCTTCGCTTATTGAAGGGCTGTGTCTGAAGGGTGAAATCGAAAGAGCGAAACAGTTACTTGATTCCATGGTAGAGAGGGGCCTTAAACCCAATATTGTTAACTATAGCACCTTGCTAAATGGATATTGTAAGAAGGGAAGCGTGGATGAAGCTTGGCTTATTTTTCTTGAAATTTCCGGTAAAGGTCTCGAGCATAATGTGCAAACTTATAGTACATTATTGGATGGGTTGTTGAAGCGTGGGATGGTTGATGAAGCTCTGCTTCTGCTATCCGAGATGGTGGAGAAGGGCATCTCGCCTGATGCTGTCACATGCAGCACATTGATCGATGGATATTGCTCGCTTGGCGAGATGGTTAGAGCTAGAGAGCTCTTCAATTCGATGCCAAAGAGGGGAATCAAGCACAATATATTCACCTATTGTATCTTGATTAAGGGATACTGCAAGGCGGGAAACCTTGATGAAGCGTGGCGTTTCTTCAATGAAATCTCGCGTGTAGGTCTCAAACACTCGACCGTGTCATACAACACGATGATGCACTGGCTAATACGCCAAAGTAGTTTTTCAGACGGGTTGAAGCTTTTCCACGATATGGAAGCTCAGAATCTACATCCGGATCTATACACCTACAACATCTTGTTGGATGGCTTGTGTCGGATACGTCGGATTGATGAGGTGTTTGCGGTTTTGACGGTGATGGAGGCGAGAGGCGTGAAACCTGATATCGTATCGTATGGTGTTCTGATCAACAGCTTATGCAAGGGCGGAAGACTTGATGATGCTACGAGGCTCTTCAACCATCTCCCTTCCAAGGGCTTAAATCCGGACGTACAAATGTACAACATTATGCTCAACTCCCTCTACAATGATGGGCGCGAAGGGGAGGCTAGGAGGTTGATGGAGGAGATGGACAGGAGCGGCTGCGCACCTAATCGCGTGACGTTCAATATTATTGTGTGGAATCTGGTGAAGAGCAAAAGGTTCCATGAGGCAATTCCTTTCTTGGAGGAGATGTGCAGGAGAGGATTTGATGTGAATTCGGAGATCATTTCTGCTTTGCTTCAGGAACTTAGAAGAGGAGAAGGTAAAGATGAGAAATTGCAAGAGATTCTTAAGAAAGTTTGTGCTCAAAATCGACAAGTGAATGTTCTATTTTGAGGTATTAATGCTTGACTGAAGTTACATTTGATTCTATTCATCTTCTTGTTATAACCTTTGTTGTTGTCGTTGTTGTTGAATGCAGTAATCTTTATGCTCTCTCTCTCTCTCTAACCATTGTTGTTGTTGTCAGTTTGTGTGGTGGTAAGGTTGTTTAAAATTCAATGAGATTTTACGCAAAAAACTAAATTTAAAAGAAGATGATTTTTGTGTGAAAGATCACCACTTTCTCAACTCGAACATCTAGTGTTTCTGTTTACTGTTGAAAGTAGCTTCAGCTGAACTGTTTCCTGTTTCGTTGCCATCCTTTTACGCAGGATAATTTATCACGTGGGATTTTCACTTGTCAAGAAGTGATTCATAGAGTGCTAAGAGTGATATATACTTGAAGGGAGTTCCACCATCGGGTGGTCTTGCTGCACTGTGTCTTGTGCTAGTATGGAACCATCTGCTTTGAGTTTCTCGTCTTGTTGTTATTTTGCAAGCATTTGCATGTGATGAATTAACTCCGTGTTGTCTGATTTCGCCGTTTTCCATCAGCCATTTCCGCTACTTGGAAGAGTAGCCTTTTGATTTTCACATTTGCTAGAATTGTATTTTATTGTGGAACGACTTTAGTCCTTGATTATACCAGAAGATCATACATTCAACTCTCAGATCATCTCTAGATTCATCTCGAGGGCCAGAGATGAGACGAGATGAGACGAGGAGGAAGGAGGATGCCATTGTCTTGGGATTTTGGTGAAGGAGATGAGAGATGGGAATGTTTTATTTTAAAGAATTGGTGATGATGGAAGGTTGGATTTGGAAAGGGTTTTGTATGCATGCTTTCTAAGTGAGTGAGTGATAAATGCATATTCAAATTTTCTAAAACTTGAGTCCATGTACTTTACTACTTGACTACTTTCATTATTTGGTAGCAGAAGAACTGGATTTTGCTAGATTCATGTGCTCTCTGTGATTAAGTTGGACCTTTTTTAATTAATGTGAATTGGAAGATTATTGTGAATTGATGCGTGAAATGTTTGACGAGTGAATTCCTAGGTAGCTAAAACATCTGACTTATATATGTTGGGGAAATGGAAAAAAAGAAATGAATAGTTTTGAATGTTTTTAATATGTGTTTGTTTTTGTTTGGTTCCAGAATGGGAATGGACTTATTTTGTCCATACAAACATTTGGAAAATTTATATTTGGGTAAAAGTCACTTTCTGTTCCATCGTTTGAGCGAATTCTCAAATATGTCCCATCCTAACGATAATATCAAAACGGTACCTAACGTATCACCTTCAATATCGTCCGTGTCCTGCAAAAAAATTCCGATAATCGGAAACTTACGTGGATCGCCGGATTTACACCATGGCATATCCACGTGGGCTCTATTAATCCAGCTGGAATTAGTTTTTATCAGCAATTTAAAAGAGGCCCAAAACGGCACCGTTTCTCACTTCTTCTAATTTGAGTAGGCTGACAGCCCTGCACTCTGGCGAGTCAAACTCTTGGCAGCGCTGGCTCTTGGCAGCCCTTCACTCTGGCAGCGCTGGCTCTTGGCAGCCCTGCACTGTAGAATTTCGCTGGCTCTATGCAATGTAGTAGAGCCGATTTCGCTCTTCCATAGAACGGTGTAGCGGACCCACAATTTGGATTTGTTGGATTGAATAGTAATGTAACAGTGTTTGATAGAATGAAGAGCAGATAAGGAAAAATGAGGGAAGATAAAGAGAGAGAGAGAGAGAGATAGGAAAGTAGAATAGATATTTCATTGCCCAAACTTTTAGTCCAAGAAAACGGCTAAATAAATGCTCAACAGCTAGGGTTGGCACAAAGCCACAACTAAAAAGCGTAAAATATATATATTCTCCCTACTAGCAACTTTGCTTAAAACATGAACAGTAAAATATATATTTTTGACTTGAAGGAAGTCAAACATGGCACAAACCCAAATCTTCTTCCTCTTTGTCCGTATAATCCCCAATTTCTTCAATAAACCCTAGCATTTCCTTCCCTTCTGCAAGATTGGATATTTTCTCCAGAATATCATCTTCACCAATCATTCTCATGACAATACCCCCTCGTGATGAAGATCCTTGACCGCAAGGATCGAAAGTAGGAAACTTGGTGCGGATATGCTTCAGATCCTCCCAAGTAGCGAAATTCGGCTTAGCATTCAGCCACTGAACCAGTACCTGTGTGATTTCTTCGCCCTTCCTGGATATGGTGCGCGTATCTAAGATGGCAACAGGCTCAATTTTAAATTGCCCATCGTTATCAGTTTCTGGAAGGTCGAGCAAAGGTACCTTCTTTTCTCCTATGCATTTCTTCAGCAGAGAAACATGAAAGACTGGATGTATGCGTGAGGTAGGTGGTAGATCGAGTTTGTATGCGACTTGCCCAATTTTCTCTAAAACTGTATAAGGTCCATAGTAGCGAGACGAGAGTTTCAAATTCCTCCTTAGTGCGACTGAGTTCTGGCGGAACGGTTGTAATTTAAGATAGACCTTGTCTCCCACAATGAATTCCCTTTCACTCCTCTTCTTATCGGCATAGTATTTCATGCGGTGTTGAGCCTGAAGTAAGTTGTCCCTCAGAAGTTTGGTGAATTCTTGTCGGTGAACCAGCCAGTCCTTAGCCTCTGAAACAGTAGAGTCCAAATAGGGAGATAACACCATTCGAGCAGGTTGAAAACCATAAAGAGCCTCAAAGGGGGTGCATTTGAGGCCACTGTGATGGTTAGTGTTATACCAATATTCTGCCAAAGAAAGCCATTTATACCATTGTTTTGGACAACATCCCACCATACACCTCAGGTAGCTCTCCAAACACTGATTGAGTCTCTCTGTTTGTCCATCACTTTGTGGGTGATACACAGTAGACATATCCAAAGTTGTACCCATAAGTTTAAACAGTTCATTCCAAAAAGTACTAGTAAAGACCTTGTCCCTGTCTGAAACAATACTCACAGGTGGTCCATGTAGCTTGTAGATTGTGTCGAGGAAAATTTTAGCTACTGATTGAGCAGTAAAAGGGTGGGAAAGAGCAACAAAGTGGGTGTACTTTGTTAATCTATCAACAATGACCAAGATAACATTTTTCCCCCCAGATTTTGGTAATCCTTCAACAAAGTCTAGAGCTATGTGAGTCCAGGCTGTGGTAGGAATGGGTAGAGGTTGGAGGAGCCCCGGATAAAGTTTGTTATCTACCTTATTCCTCTGGCAAATGTCACACTCTTGCACCCACTTAACCACAGCTTCTTTCATATTAAGCCAGTAGAACAAACTTTTGAGTCTCATATAAGTGCCTTGGTTGCCAGAATGTCCCCCCACTGATGAGTTATGCATTTCTTGCAGCAACTCGTCTCTTAGATTGGTGTTGGAACCCACTGCTATCCTCCCTTTATACCTCAGTATTCCAGCACTGAGGGTATAATTACCATGGGCTAGCCTATCAATTGCCAAAGATGATATTACCTTGGAAAATAATGGATCATTGTCATAGCTATGTATCGCCTTTTGAACCTAAATGGGACTGACAATAGTAAGTCATGTACATTCCTCTTCTTGCATTCCCATTCTGGATAAAGCATCAGCGGCTTTATTATCAATTCCCTTTCTGTATTGAATTTCATAGTTGAGACCCAATAATTTAGTCAACCATTTCTGCTGGGTAGGATTCATGGACTTTTGATCTAAGAGATGTCGTAAAGCTTGCTGATCAGTACGAATAATGAACTTATGCCCCTGTAGATATGTTTTCCACTTCTGAACAACCATAAGAACTGCCAAAAATTCTCTCATAAATAGACAAAGCTTGGTTCCTTGAACATAGAGTCTTACTCATGTATGCAATAGGCTTGTGGTTTTGCATAAGAACAACACCCACTCCACTGCCACTGGCATCAGTTTCTAAAACAAATGGCTGACTGAAATCTGGTAGTGCCAAAACAGGAACTGATGACATGGCCTCTTTCAACTGATTAAAAGCTGATTGTGCTTCATTGTCCCAATGAAAACCATCCTTCTTTAGAAGGTTGGACAAAGGTCTACTAATCAACCCATACCCTTGAACAAACTTCCTGTAGTAGCCGGTAAGCCCCAAAAAACCTCGAAGTTGCTTAATTGTTTTGGGTACTGGCCAGTTAAGCATGCACTGAATCTTCTCCGGATCTGTAGATACCCCATCATGTGAGATAACATGTCCCAGATACTCAATCTTGTTTTGCCCAAATTTACACTTACTTTTCTTGGCATAAAGAGTGTGTTTCCTTAGTAATTCCAACACTGTTCGGAGATGTAGTAGGTGATCCTCCCAATTCTTGCTGTAGACTAAGATGTCATCAAAAAACACTAACACAAATCTCCTTAAACAACCTTGAAACACCTAGTTCATTAAGGACTGAAAGGTTGCAGGAGCATTACATAAACCAAAAGGCATAACCAAAAACTCGAAATGTCCATGATGTGTACTAAAAGCAGTTAGATACCTATCCTCAGCCTTGACCAGTATTTGAAAATATCCAGACCTCAGGTCAAGTTTAGAGAAATAGACAGCCCCATTTAATTCATCTAGGAGTTCATCAATCAAGGGTATTGGATAATCATGCTTGATTGTGAGAGAGTTTAGGTACCTGTAATCGACACACATCCTCCATGAATTATCCTTCTTCTTTACCAAAATAACTGGAGAAGCAAAAGGGCTCCTACTATGTTGTATTACCCCTGATTCTAAGAGCTCCTTGACAATCTTTTCTATCTCATCTTTATGGTTGTGTGATGTTCTGTATGGATATTGATGTTTGGGAATACTATTGGGCTTGAGAGTAATTTGGTGTTGGGTTAAATAGCAAATACAACCTCAAGGTTTGCCCGTATTTTGCAAAAACAACCCCCACGTAACGTTAGTTGCATGGTAAACCTTATCGTATCACTTTTTAAAATTTTCAGTCCTCGACAATGACGGTCGTTAACCCTTCCGTCGAGTAATTAAATTTTTTTTTTCGAACGCCGAGCAGACTGGACGACGCCGAGCACCTGTGTCACCAACGTGCCCGTAGATTGAAGGAGTCCGTTAAGAACGTCGTTCGAGTTGGACAGCGCGGGGCAGGCGGCGCCGCCCACCGGAAGCTGCACGGTGGCCGCGCACGGAATGCTGCCAGCCAGGCCGACGAGGCTACCTGGAGCTATGGGAACAGTAATGTTGAAGAATCCGTTAAGATCGGTGGTGTTCTGCCCGAGATAAAGAAATTCGAACAGCTCAGCGACACCACTGCCCCGACAACGCCCGCGCCGGGGCAGTTGTCGTTCTGGGTGCAGCAGAGAAGGTCGGAGACGCTCAAGCCATTGCCGGGAACGAGGACTGAAAATTTTAACGGCCCGTTCGAAATTAAAAAAAAATTTAATTACTTGACGGAAGGGTTAACGGCCGTCATTGTCAAGGACTGAAAATTTTAAAAAGTGATACGATAAGGTTTACCATGCGACTAACGTTACGTGGGGGTTGTTTTTGCAAAATACGGGCAAACCTTGAGGTTGTATTTGCTATTTAACCCTTTGGTGTTCAATTCCTCTAGATGGAGGTAGGTCCTGAGGTTATTCAAAGACATCCTGAAATTCCCCCCAATAAATCTTCCAGCCCATGGTTTTCATTGGTCCCTGAGTAGGGATTTTTTAATATAAACACTTCCTCTACAGTATCTAGGTTCTTATGTATCAAATTATACAAAGAAGCCTCTGAGATGAACTGGCAATCACTAGCAGGGGATGTTGCTGCCTTCAATTTAACCTTGTGCCCACTCAAATGGACTGTAACAGTCATTCTTTTATAGTCCAGCTCAATTGGTGTACAATGCCTTAGCCAATCTCCTCCTAGGATTAAGTCATAACCTTCACTGCCCAAAATCCTTGGAGTGTATGTGAACTCATGTCCTTGTACCTTCCACTTGAAATTAGCAACCTTATGAGTGCTAGTTAACCTCTGGCCATTTGCTACTCGAACCATAATAGATTTATCTGGTTCCAATTGACAACCCAACCTCATGGCTGCGGCTTCCTGGAGAAAACTGAGTGTGCTGCCTGTGTCAATTAAGATTTGTAATTGGTGTCCATTTGTTTCTCCCACCATTCTCAATGTAGTAGAGCTTGCTCCTCCAATAATAGAATCAATAGAAATATGCACCTCCTCATAAGGTACCTCTGTTGAATCTTGAGGGTCAGTAACCACCTGTTCTGTTGGCATATAAGATAACTCCTCATCCTCTGTCATCACGTAGCTGATTCTGTTCTTGCACCTATGTCCAGGGGTGAATTGTTCATCACAGTTATAACATAATTTCTTCTTCCTTCTTTCCTCCATTTGTGCAGGTGTTAGTAATTGAGTAGGTGGCTGGAGAATAGGAGATGGCAGACTCCTTGTCTGATTGTTAAACCCCGGCTTTTTATAGTTGGAAGGAGGGCTACTGTAATTCCTGGTTACGGGCTTCATCCGTTTAGAGATGATATCCAAGGCGACAGTCTGTTGCTCACCTAATTCGATGGCATGCTCTAGAGTAGTGGGTTTGAACATGCCCACAAAGGATTGCAATTCATCACTTAAGCCACTAATGAAGCTAGCCACAAAGTATTCCTCGGAGAACCTATTTTGGCTATTTAAAAGCATGCAAGACTCGAGTTCCTCAAATTTTTCAACATAATCTGCATATGTTCCAGTTTGTTTCAACTTATTAAACTCCACTATAACCTTGGCTCCCCTTATACCTTCAAATCTGGCTGAAACAATATCCACAAACTGAACCCAAGTAACATCCAACTGCCCAGTATCCAAATTTTGAAACCATTGCAATGCCTTTCCTTCAAAATTCATAGATATGCCAGGTTGATCTTTTGGTAATCAAGAAGGGTTGGGATTATCTTAAAATAACTGTTGCATTTAAGGACCCATGCTCTAGGGTTAGACCCATCAAATTTAGGAAATTCTATCCTAGTATTTACATAAGCATGAGTGTATTCCATTCTCATCTTAGATCCAGAATTTTTACCAGTTGAAGATGTGTGATGATGCCCCAAGATTGAATCTGAATCTTCATAAATGCCCCTGTTCATGTTTAGCAATTGCAGCTGCATATCTGCTAAAGTTCTTGCTAAATGATCCATTTTTTCTGTCATCGAAGAACTAATCCCATCGATTTGTTCCTGCAGTTTCTCCTCGGAAGCATCCCTTTTCATGGACTCCGCATGAAGAATTTGATCCAACTTTTTTTGAGCTTCTTGAAGATCTTTGAAACGTGTTGCTTCAGCCATGATCAAGGCCTAGGCTCTGATATACCAATTGTAGCGGACCCACAATTTGGATTTGTTGGATTGAATAGTAATGTAACAGTGTTTGATAGAATGAAGAGCAGATAAGGAAAAATGAGGGAAGATAAAGAGAGAGAGAGAGAGAGATAGGAAAGTAGAATAGATATTTCATTGCCCAAACTTTTAGTCCAAGAAAACGGCTAAATAAATGCTCAACAGCTAGGGTTGGCACAAAGCCACAACTAAAAAGGGTAAAATATATATATTCTCCCTACTAGCAACTTTGCTTAAAACATGAACAGTAAAATATATATTTTTGACTTGAAGGAAGTCAAACATGGCACAAACCCAAATCTTCTTCCTCTTTGTACGTATAATCCCCAATTTCTTCAATAAACCCTAGCATTTCCTTCCCTTCTGCAAGATTGGATATTTTCTCCAGAATATCATCTTCACCAATCATTCTCATGACAAACGGCTCATCGTACCACACAAAATATTTGCAATCCTTCGGCTAAATTAACAAATACTTTGACAATTACATAGAATTTGACAACAAGTATTTTGAATTCAAAGAAAAAAAATGGAACTTAAATGAAATTGAATAAAAAAAAACTTACCAAATTTCCAAATTGACATCTCCAAAACCTCCTACCTGGATTAGTTGTACTAAATGACCGAAGGAAATTACATTCTCCATGAATGCTGTACTTTCTCTCAAATGAATTCACGGACTCCTCACTGTACATTTTAGTTGCCACTAAATCCACATACATTTTAGTTTTTGGGTTTTTTCCCATGACCAAAAAATTTTACTTTAAAATATACGAATTAGAAAATTGATAGGGAATTTCCCCCCGCATTTGTTTTTCGCCCATCACAGTGAAACTGGCGCCCCCTCACGTATTTAATTTATTTAAATACAGTTGTCTGCTCTCAGGAAAAAACACAGATAAAATATTAGGGTTTTGAGAGAGCAGGAGGCGCAGGAAACGTGAAAAGCAGATTTTTGCCTTGGGACTTTCATAGTTCGTTGTCCATCCAACGGTGAAAGCTGAGCGGTATACAGTTCAAAAGATCTGAGCTGGAGTCGTTCGATTCAATCATCAATAGCCTCTGCATACGCTTTACAAGTAAGTAATCCTAACACCAACGTGCAGCAATTAAATTCATAGGAGCATGTTAAGATTAATCGTTGTATGATGAATTAATAATAATCCAAGAAACGATCATCGGGCAAGTAGAGTATTAATTCAGTTTAATATTCCTTCAAATAGATCAGTCATAACTGATTCTTCAGTGAGAACCTCGTTCAGTCAAAACATCAGTATTTGACTTGACATTTTCACAGCTATCTTCAGTTGAGGTCTTCAGTCTTCAGTCCTCTGGTCTTCAGTCTTCAGAACACTAGTTAAACTAGAGAACATGAACTCACACTTGAGTTCGAAAAGTTCTAGTCTATAGAAAAGAAAACCTAAGGGTTTTGGTATCATTAAAACTAGGTCTAGGATATTTGATTAAGTTCCCAACAATTTTCCTCTTTTTGATGATGCCAAAACCATACAATCAGTTCTAAGACAAGAAGTGATTGAAAACAAAAAGGCAAGATACAAAACAGGGTGAATGCTATTCCCCCTTAACAAATTATCCTAAAATCTTGCACACAGAAGGAAAACATAACAGTTAAAGAACAAGAAGAAGACATAACTCAAATAAGTAATCAGAGCCTGGACAAAAAGACATTGTCTTCAGGTTGAGATCAAGAGAATGAACATTCTCATTTCAAAATAACTGATGAGATGTCAGTTTTTGGTACAGAGTAAGCTTCGGTGCTTTCTTGGCTCTTGGCTCTTGCTCTCGAGGCTTGTCCTCTGCTCTGGGTCTCTTCCTGTATTCCCTTGATTGAGACGGAGCAAGAAGCTTTTCTTTGGCAGCTTCAAAGGATCCAACAGAAGGTTCAAAACCCCAATACTCTTCCCCCTTTTTGGCATCATCACCGGGGAGAGAGCCAGGTTTTTCCTGAAGGTACTTCAGCAGTGACGAAGGTGAGCCACTGGTGCCTCGCCAAAATTTCATCGGCTTCCATGTACCCTGTTTTTGATTGGAAGGAGGGTACATCTAAAGATTGTTTATAGCGAACTTCTTTGCCACTGCAATCCACTGATGCCATTGTATCTATGATTCTGAAAGAAAAGATCAAACAAGATTTCTCACAGATGATTTTTGTGGAGCTTAGGGTTAGATAGCAGGTGAGAGAAAAGAAAATGGCTAAGTGTGGAAGAAAATAAATCTTATAGTGATGTGAGCGGTCGTGGGAGATGAACAGTTACTTTTAGGGCTTTGAAAAGACACCGGCGGTTGAAATCCGCGCGCCAAGGTGTATTTAATGATATTTGACATCCGCATTAAATGCCCGTCAGTTGAATTCCTTAAAATAAGGGATTTATGCAATAAAGTGTAGTTTTGATGTTGTTTCAGTCCTGATGTTCCTTTCCCATATTTCGACTGAAATTGGCTTTCTAGTCTTTTCAAGAGGATATACTGATTGGGTGCCTCATTTGCTCGTCTGAAGCTCTGTGGAGAAGGAACATTCTTGTTCACCATCAGGTTTCTTTTCTCAACTTCTTCCTTGTCATAATTCCTTGATTCTTCTAGCGTATCGAATGTTTCAGTTACATTCTGAATCATGACTCATTTTCCCTTATCAGTAGAGATCAACTTTCCTCCAATACTTTCCACTAGGGCTGTTGATAGAAAGTTGTCCATTAATGGAGATTCCTTCATACAGTTCTTGATTGTTTGCTCTAATTTGTAGTTGAGCCTCTTGATTTCATGAGAGGCCCTCTCACATTCTACTGTTGATTTCTTGAGCTTTGCTTTCAGCTGGTGATTTTCTATAATCAGTTCGTCAAGACAATTTTCATCTGGATAGTAGATGACTGTTTCTTTCTTGAATTGATCTTCACTGATCTCCTTTTCCATTTTCTGATTTTGTTGTAGGAGGTTCTCGAACATTGTTCTTAGCAATCGATGATCAGCCATGAGCTGATCATACTCATCAACTTCATTGGTTGAGCTGCCTCCAGATTATGAGTTATCTCCTGTAAACAACAAGGAGTTATCGGTATTAAGAGTTCTAGAGTGAGAGTTTACCTCAGGCCCATTCAGTCCGTTGTCATAGCTGTTGTCTGAATTGTCAACCACGCTTTCGGCATCTTTGGCCATGAGGGCTTGGCTCGTCGTTTGAGTTGGTGGAGTTGCTGGTTGATGATTCAGTTGTTGATTAAGAAGCTCTAGCATCTCCAGCTACCATAGCTTTCTTCTTCGCGTACTTGAGATCCCTCTTAGCTCTTAGCTCTTTGCGTTCCTCATGCGATAATTCAGGGCAATCAGTTCTGTAGTGCCATTTCTTCCCGCACCCAAAGCATTCCACATCCTTGTCTGTGGAGTGTCTGAATTTGTACTCTGTTTCTTTTCCCTTGTGGAACTTCTTGTACTTGCGAAACTTAGATTCCATTTTATTAAATCTTTCAATCAACAAAGCATATTGACTGAAGAAGTCTTCTGGTTTCAGTTCAGTCGGTTCCTTCGACTGCTTCTTACTTTCCTTTGATGAAGTTTTTAGTGCAGCTCCTTTTGATCCGGATGGAGTATCTTCATCTTGATCCTCTGGCCTTTTTGGTTTCTCGATTTCTCAGAATGTCAAATTCATTTGCTTTTAAGTCTGAGAAAAGCTTATTAGTTGGGAGCATGTTGAATCCAAGTTTGTTCTAATGAGCAACTGCATAAATTTGCCAGTCACCTCACGGAAGTGCTCGTAGAATCTTTAAGTTGATTTCTCGTTGTGTATACTTGTCATTTGAGATGGATTGAACCTCGTTCAGTATTTGATTGAATCTGTACTCCATTTCTTCAACTGATTCATTTTTTAGCATCAGGAATGTGTCGAACTTTTGGCAAGCTATAAATAGCTTATTCTCTTTTATTTCCTCTGATCCGATGCACATCCTTTCGAGAATATCCCACATCTCTTTTGTTGTCTTGCATTTGATAATCTTGGTGACGTGTTTGTCGGGGACTGTTCCGGAGATGATATTCTTGGCAAGATTATCCAGTTCATCTTGCTTTCTTTCTTTAGTGGTGAAGTCAGCCTTGGATTTGATCTGGACTGCATCGTATGGATCTCTTGTGGTGTTCAGTGGAGTCCTCTTGACCACTTTCTGTGATGACGATTGGTCCTTTGGTGATGACTTTCCACATTCGACAGTGTTGAGCAGTGAGATAGCTCTCTAGTATGAACTTCCATATGCCGTATTTTTCAATACTAAACGCTGGGAGTGATGAGGCTCTGTTGTAGTTAGTTTCCATTGTACAAGGAAAAGAGATATAACAGGTATAGAACGCAAATAGCACTTAGAAGACGAAAAAGTTCAAAACCCTCTTTTAGAAAATGATCTAGTTCAGTAGAACCGGGTCAAAGCAATTTGTTCTTGCGAACAACCTGCTCTGATACTAATTGTTGGGTCTCAGAGGGTTGACTGAACAGGTGTATGGGGGGGGAGGAAATACACCTGTAGGCTATTTTTGCGGAAAATAAACAAACCAATCTTCAGTTGTAAAGTGGTTGTAGACTGATACTGAAGTGACTTCAGTATTTTGATTTCAGTCAAGCACAGGGGCGACGGCACTGGGCGACAGCAACGGCGTCACGGCGTCGCTGGGAGCTTGAGACTTGGGCGACGTCGCGAGTCTCGCGACGACAACTCAACTGTAGTGGGCTTAGCGGTGAAGGACGGGGACGTGAACAGAGAGGCTCGGTGCAGAAGGCGGCGCCGGCATGGGCCTCGGGGGCGGCGAGTGTGGGTGGGGATGGCAGAATGAGGTGGGGGCGACGGGAGCTCAAGCCACTTAGCAAACCCTAGCTCTAAAATGGGTGAGAGAAGGGGGGCGACGGAATAGAATTAGAATTAGGTTTGAACTTTGAAATCTAAAACAAAACCCTAATGATTAATGTTTAATAATTTAATATTAATTATTTATAAAATATATAATATATTATAATAATTATTAAATAATTTGACAGGTTCGGTCGAACCCGAACCAAAAATTGACGATTTGAAAATTTTCAAACCAAACTGCACCATTTTATCTACCAAAAACAAACCAAATCACCCAATTTGGTTCGATTCGGTTCAATTCGATTTGAAAAGAACGGTTCGGTTTTGCTCTGCCCTAAATACAATAGTCAAATCAATTAAACGTGATAATTTAGTTTTCAATTCAAACGTGATAATTTAGTTTTCAAATTGGACAGTGCGCATCAAGAATTCACAAACAATTAATCAAACCTCAATTCAAACTCCCTAAACACTATAGATTTGAAAACTAAATTATCACGTTGAATTGATTCAAGCAAATAAAGATAAAAAACCATCAAATCAAACTACAAATTAGAAAGAAAAGATAAAACTTACAAACCAAGCACAAAACATTCTCCAAGATAAATTTGATAAAGCAATTCTTACAAACCAAGTGCTTCTCTATTGTTTTTTGTGTAGAGCCAGTGAGAAAGAGCGTAATGACAGATGATAATGCAGGCGTGCCAAGAGAGCCCCAAAATAACATTCAATAGAAAATCCGCAGACTGCCCTTCATGCGACAGCCAAGCAAGGGCAGGCTAGGGGCCAACCACAGCTGGCTAAGGTTGCTGCCTCCTATTCCTATACGCCCAATCCAGCCAACGGGCCCTCTGCCCCTCACAGAACAGCCAAGCGAGAGCAGACTATGGCACAACCATGGCTGGCTAAGCTTGCTGCCTTCTAAGGGCATATTATTCTTGCGACAGCCAAGCAAGGGCGGGCTAAGGTTGCTGCCTCCTATCTGCCCAATCCAGCCAAGGGGCCCTCTGCCCCTCACACAACAGCCAAGCGAGAGCAGGGTATGGGCCAACCATGGCTGGCTAAGCTTGCTGCCTTCTATGTGCCTATTATTCTTGGCGAAGCTGCAGTCAATGCCGGGTAGCTGCAAGCCATAGCCGGTTAGAAATTTTAAATTGTTTTCCGTTGAAACCTGTAACACGACAAATGACAACTTAGTGCAAATTAATCAAATTCATGCTAACAAGACGGAAAACTTAACATGTTACGAGTAAAATAATCACAAAATGCATGGGAAATTACGACCAAACAAGGTTCTCTCTTAGTTAAATTCTTGTCTAATGAGGAGTAAAATATATACAGCACTGTGCATATTAGAACAAGAATATTTCTAATTGTTAGTCATTATTATTATGGTTATTTCAGGTATTTGGTCCAGCACCGACTTGATAGGGTTAACTCGACTCTCGGCTTGCCAAAACTCAGTTCTGACTTTCAGCTTTGACCTATGCCAGCCCTGATAGCGCGACCCAGGTTATAGTATAAGGGGGTTTGGGCTAATGGGCTTTAGGGGCTTAGAAAGGCCCAAATGCTTTAGGCTTATTCTCATAAATAGGGCACTTGTACATGGAATGGAATAAGGGGATTTTTTCATTATTATTATACTTGATTTGTATTTGGGAACTCTTCTCCATCAATAAAATCTCTACCATTTTTACTGTTTTATCTACAATTATCTAGCTTTATTATGAGAATTGTTTACGAACTCATCATTGTCAAAGTTAAAGCTCACTAACATGCAAGCTTGCTATCGGACTATTATATCAGAATGGTTCATCATCATTTTAGGAGTATTGGAATCATAATCAAAACACTTAATAAATTTCCCAACAACATTTCCATTTTTCAAAATTACATGGTTATACTCTCTTCTATAGTTAGGATTTTGTAGATAGATATAAAGGTCCTATTTAGAACAATACATTTTAGACATAATAAATAAATAAATAATTGACAAAATTGATTTTTTAAAAAAATCATCACTACCTAATCTGAGGAGGGTGTATTCGTTCAAGATTTTAATAGATTTCTGCATACTTTTAAAATCTGGGTGTATTCATTCAAGACTTTTAAAAGTCTATGAAAATCTAGAAGTATTCGTTCAAGACTTTTAAAATTCTATAAAAATCCAGATGTAATCGTTTCAGACTTTTAAAAATCTATGAAAATCTAGAGGTATTTAAAAATCCATGGATTTTAAAATTGGACTGATTTTCATTGATTTCATTCAAAAAATACACATGAACAAATCCGACCTCAAACCACGAGATTTCGGAAATCTTCAAATTTCAGCGCCGGCTGGGTTCCACCGACCGCGGCTCGAAGAAGCCAGCGATCGTTGGCCCGGTAAAACCTAATGAGTGTTACTTGATACCCAACGGTCGCTGGCAATCTATCTAGATACCACGATTTGTTTGATACCCATATTCAATTATGAAATTTGTTTCTTGCCGACTTAAGTTTACTTTGAAATAAGTAGTATAATTATAAAAATACTTTCACAACATTTTGGCAGCTAATATTAATATCATTAACTAAATGGTGGGAATTATTTATTTTTGGTGTCTGGTTCAATGTGTACTCATCAACACTATTTAGCATTAAAACAAATCTAGTGTTTATTGACTTGTACAAAAACATAATCACGTTTTTTAATTACCATACTAATCTCTCTATGTGAAACTATCAATATTCAACGAGGCCAGCAGTCGCTGGGTAAAGCGATCACTGGGAGCTGTCCCAACGCTCAATTAATTCCAACGAGCGTTGGGATGGTAGATTTCAAGTCCTTCAAATTCTTGTTAAAATCCCTACAAAATCCGTTCAAAATCTATTTAGAATCTGTGTGAAATATGTAGATTTTTAAAATCTATTAAAATCCTGTACGAATACACCCCCCCTAAGTACTTAATCTAGATTCCAAAGCCATTATCATATAGAGCGACTGATAAACTAAAGCAATATATTTGGTTTTTTCTTTTTTGAACAAAGAATTATATAATTTGGTATTTAGGTTAAATGAAGCTTCAATTGCTAGTTGGAATCCAAATAACAAACACAAGTGGTCAAAACTGGTCACTATATACTTCATATGGCAGGAGTATTAATGAAATCCAACCAAAATACATAATATTTATATAGTCTAGTTCCAGTAACATTATACAAAGAGCAAATACTTGTAATGTACAACCTATTTAAAATGAATAAATTTTATATTATGTATTATAAACCAATTTTTGAAACATCAATTATATCCCAATCTTTTTTAACTTGGAACAAATTTTTTCATCCAAAAGGTTTTAAAGGCTCTTTCACTCAAAGAATTAAGGCCAAGATTTGTAGTTTATTGCTTCTTCCTTATATGCTACAAATACAATACTACTTATTTCATGTTGTGACTTAAGATATGCTCTTCCTTTAAATTTGAAGTAATTAACATGGCCTCATCAACCCATATATAAAGCATATGTACAACCAATAAAGTTTGCCATCTCAACATCTTCTTATTATTATGTTTACCCTAATATACTTCCAAATTAGCAGCATGGGTTACAAAAGAGATGAACATTTAATTTCCAATGATACTAAAATAATTCCATCATTAGCGGGTTATATTTCCTAGGATCTTGACATAAAACAGTCAATATGTGTTTGTAGGATACGGTTCAGTATTACTCACTGAACAACACATTCCACGTAATGGGAGAGAACCACATTCAGCAAATGGTGCCCCAGGTGCTTTTGTACCTAAAATATGATATAAGAGAATATGATGTGAAATCAGTAACTCATGAGAGAATATAAAATATAGCATGTAGACAAGGTTGGCTAATCACATAATCACACATGATATTCAACTGTTAACCATACTTATTTAGGACTTAATGGAAATATCCGTCAATGGTGGAGCTAATTTATATATGTGGGAAACAACTACTAGTAGCATATTCGTTTTAAAGTTAACCAAGAAACTGCAACAATTCTATCACGACTACTCTAATTATTAATTAATGTGCAACAATTCTATTACAACTACTATATAATTATTAATTAATGTTCAATCTACTAGATACTTCAAATATTTTATTTTCAAGTTTAGTACTTTTAATCACTTCATTATCTGCAATTTCCCATCATCATCAAACTTTCACCATGACCATTTCCAGAAGCATAGCTACAATTTCCCCTCATTGTTTCTCAAAATAAACATCTTTCACCATGACTATTTCGCATTGCTGAAATTTCCCCACATTGTTTCTCAAAATAAACATGGTGAGGAACAATGCATGGAGTAACACATAGAAGATTAGGTAAATTATCGAACTTTCACCATGACTAATTCCAACAACATAGCGTGAATGATTTTTTTGCCAATTTGCAACTAACTCCTCAGTGTTGGGATCCTGCAAAATTTGCCAATGAGTTGAGACATGAAATTCCAAATCATTAAAATAAAAAAGAAAAAAGAAAAAAGAAAAGAAACAGAAACAATTATTAAACAAACTGACTTTATCCATAGATAAAATCATAATCAATGAGGCTATATTTCCAACATCAAGTTCCTAAGAACAGTTATTGGTAAGTCAATACATAACTGATTATGAAGGACTAAGGTCCATAGAGTTATGTGTCCAAAGAAAGAAAACTTCCAATGACAAATCAATGAAGTAGTAGCTTAATGTTTAGATCCAATAAAGTATAACAGAAAGCATATCATTCCCAACTTCAACTAAAAATAATATGCATCAATGTCACAGAATATATATTATTAGATTGGAGCTAAAAAGAATGAAGTAAAAAACAAATGAGAACAAGAATACCATCTCCTCATCCTCATCCTCCTCCAATACCTCCACTGCCTCCTCTGTATCATCAAAGACACGGAATCTGCAGTCTCACATGTGTTTAATTAGTAAAAGGAAGCAAGAAAGCTGCTTTTCATTAAAAAAGTAATCTAAAACACAAATAATTAACATCCTATTTAAGAAACTAACTTTATACAATTATAACACCCATGCATGTATTACCTTCATATTCAAAATTAATCCTTATGCAATACCCTATCAATTGTTGATAATAAGAAAAAAGCACGGAAAAACATACCCGTTAGCAAACGAATCAATGAGGTTCAAGTTGTCGTCATCAAGACCAAGATCAAGATCAGAATCATAACCATCATTCGCCCATTTGAGTATAGGCTCGGAGTCAGTCTGAATATGATTAAGATAACGGGATCTGCACTCACACATCATGTTATTTCACATGAAATACTGAAACAAAGAGAAAGTTGGCTAGCTTTTCAATTAGAAATAGTGAGAGTCAACATGGTGTTTCAATTTCGAATACTATATATTCAAGAAACTTTTTCTAAAATATAACACCAAAAATCATAACGTATTTCGAATTAGATATGCCCATTTCAAGTAAAAAAATGCATGATATAATTAAGCCACACAAGGGGTTGAAAGAAGAATGTTACATACATACCCATTGATTGGCTTTCCATGGGGCAGCGCAAAGGTGCTCTGAACATAAGAAAAGAAAATGATATTATTCCTACGCTCAATCAAACCCAAATACATACACTCTTTCCCATTCCAATCGTAAACTACTTGATGACATTCATAGGGTATAAGCGATTGGCTACTTGGTCCTTCAAGAAACATGAATCGACCATCTATCATATCTGATAAATCATAACAACCACTAAGAACGACATTTTTATGCAAGCACCAAGACCCATCTCTCCATACCCAAAACTGATAATAATCACCGCCAATACGTTTACCGCAACTATAGATACCTCCGCTCCGTGGCCAAACTAAAATAAGCCCTACCGAATCTTCATTATCTAACTTAAATAGCAGAAATTTATCAAGACGATCCTCTGGCTCTGGTGGCTCACGTGGTACAGGCAAGTAAGAGAAGCTTTCCTCGCTAAAATCGAACGATATGACTTTGCTTCCATATAAATCCAGCCAATAACACCTATCGTCAACATACTCACCGCGGCCATATAGAAAACAATCACAATTCGGAATCGTCTTCCAAGAATCATTTTTTACTGAATACAACTCAGTTTTTGTTCTATTTGTTCTATCAGGTTCCCGCATTCGTATCGTAACTCTTAAGAGTTTGTAATCACCAGATTTAGAATCATAGCCGAGAGACAACTGCTGGATGCTAAAATAAGTTATATCTTCTGTGGGAGGAATAAATTGAAACTGTTTGGTTGTGGGGTTGCAAAGAAAAATATGGCCAAAAGCATCGCCCATAACCAACAAACCCCTACAACTGTTACCAAAAGCTGGCTGCCATGGATTCAAAAAAGGAAGGTCGAAACTATCTTCAGGGATTTCAGAAAAATCTGGCGGAGAAAAAGCAGATAAATGATACATACCGGACTTGCCAAGGTGAAATTTCGCATTAAACCGTTTCTGCTCGGAATTACTCATCGTGTTCGTAGTGGACAGAACAGATGTAGAACAAGAAATAGATTGAAACCCTAACGCAGTCATATACTAGTATTCTTTTTCGTGTCACTCTAATCAATTGGGCATGGGCTTGGGATGCATATTTCACTACGAAATTTTTTGAAAGGCGAATTTGAGAGGGTGATTTCCGAAATCAAGTTCAGGTAAGAATTTATATGTTTATTCTAGTTATTTAAAATTATTTGAGAGTACGTATTTATACAACTTTTTGCACTTGATAAAAGTATTTAGGGCAGAAGATTGAAAATTGAGTCTGATTAAGATTCATGAACAGGAAGAGTAATTATGATTGTATGTTTTTGCAATATAAGTAATCTTTGTATTAATCAGAAACCGATTCCAGAAAACATTGGTTGTTAGAGCTACAGTATCAAACATATATATTACCACAAAGTTAAAAAATGAGAATCAATAAGTTTATATAAACATGGAATGCACCTACAACATAGAACACAAAATTGGAGGATATAAGTATGTTAGAATTGATTTGGAAGAGTAAGTTAAAAAACCAGAATCAATAAGTATGTTTTGAATAGGAAAAGTAATTAAGATTGTATTTTTTAATTTTATCAAGTATTGATTTTTTATTCTTATGTATTCGTTCTCTTAAGAGAATGAAAATATTTAAGTTGAATATTTAATTTTCTTCTCAACAAGCTTGTGTTGTGGTATCTATCTATTATTAAATAGAATACATATTGAAGACTTCTCCTTCATTTTTTATCCTATGTGGCACTCCCACAAGTTAGTATTTGGATCATTCTCAATTCTATATTATATAACTAGTGTATAACCCGTCGAAATTCGACGGTATTTTAAATTATAATTTAAATTATTTATATTATTTTTATATAATATAATTATTTTTTAATTAATTTAATTTGATGTAATAGAATTTACATTATACTAATCTTAATTATATTCGTCAATTAAATGTTAACTTTTTGTTAGAATAGTAAAATACTCGTTTATATAAATTTTGTACATTTTTAATATATTGATGGATAAGAATTAATTTAAGATCTCATTTTTCATCTAAGCATCATCTCATCTCATGATCATCAAGAACTCGAAAGACGATATCTGACTTTTGATTATCTCGTCTAGACCTTAAAATACTATGCCTGACTTAATGTGTCAATCGTTTGAACATCACTATCTGATGCTTTAAATATCATAATTCACTTCTAAACATCATTTTCATTATGAGCTTGAAAGACCATGGTTGACTTGTGAGATTATATAATTTGAAGCTTGTGAGATTATAACTAACTTCTAAACATCATCTTGTATAGAGCTTAAAAAATCCCCATTTGTGCATCATCTTATTTAGAGCTTAAAAAATTATAACTGAGTTTCTAGCATCATTTCGTTTGGAGTTTGAAAGAATAAAACTGATTCATGAAAATCATCTTATTTGAAGTTTGAAAGACCATAACTAAGTTCTGAGAATCATCTCGTTTAAGGCTTGAGAAAATTGATGTGATATTCAAATTATATCATATCAATTTATTTAGTATTTCAATTGTTAAATTTTCATAAAAAAAATCAATGTGTAATAAAAAAAACTATGCAAAATATCTTATTTCATGACCAAATTAAAATAAAGAAATAATTTATTTAATCACAAGTATTTATTTTTTTTAAAATTAAATAATTTTTTATTCAACTAAATAAATTTGATCAACTTTTATTGCAATTTAAATTGTATTAATCTCAATCACTTCATCAATTAAATGTGGGTTTTTGGTTTGGAGAGTAAGAACATCCTTTTATATAGATTTTATTTAGGTGAAATCTCATAAAAAATCAATATTCGATGAGAAGATTTAGATAAATATGAATGAATAAATATGAAAATGTTTAGAGAATTAGGATAACTAAAAAAGCAAAAATATGGTGATGCCACATAGGAGTATTCCATTTTCCTATTAGATATGTGATGATTTTAATACTTATTCTCGTCCTAAACCCATTTAACCCATTTAATAATATCAACTAATTTCTTGAATTTGTTTAAATTTATAAAATATGTATATAAACAAGTAAAATATCAAACAATAATTAGTTGATAATCTCGATAAAATTTCAAACAATAAGAACCTATTTATTTCAAATATATTTAAATATATTTTTATTATTTTTTCAAAGTTAAGTATTTTTTATTTAGATTTTTAAATGGTAAAGTTTAATAATCATTTTATTTAAATTGTGAATTGTGAGATTTAATATAGATTCAATATATATGAGCATGAGTTAGATCGATTCGAGAATGATAATTTATTTGAAATTATTTTTCATAACCAAATTTAATTGAGTAATCTATTTATTTTAAATGCATCTGAAAAGTATCCTTTTATTTATGTTTTTTTCATGGTGAAGTTCAATAAAGATCAATGCGCAATGATAAAACATCAATGTGGGAACGATGATAATTGATAAGTTAATATATGAATGAAGCTGCTGAAATAGAAATTTTATTAAAAAGAAAAGAAAAAAGAGAGACCAGAGACAAAGGAAACAAGCAAAAGCACCCGCAAGAAACCCCGGGTAACCAAAAAAAGAAACCAAGACTAAGAGAACATTTTAAGAGGGTCGTCCTCGTCTAAAACATCGTCATCTTCATCGTCCAACATATCGCCCCATTTTTTAGAGGCCACAACCGACATAGCATGGGCTGCATCGGTAGAGTTAGAGGAGTTGATCACAAAGTTTTGCAGAATCTGTCCTCTAGACTGAGCATACTTCACTTTATTCAGGAACTCCACAGGCGAAGAAGTGTCAAGACCAGGGCCCTGCATATCATCATGGCGTGCTGAGTTTTGGAAATCCGAGGACATGCCATTCATTATGATACGACGGAGCCTGTGCTTGATAGAAGAATCAGAAACTCTCCCCTTCTTGTTGATAGCCCCTTTCGGACGCCCTCGTCTACGAGAACTGGGTCCTGTCGTCCCAGTCAAAGTTAGCAAATCGTTGTTGTCAGTCATCACAGCAAGCGGCTGAACAACCAAAGGTGCAGAAGTCCTCTCGTGTTCCTGGTCCACTACCTCAATTTGGCTCTTTTCGTCATCTGACTCAAGCTGTTCCATATCCTTTCTATCCTGATTGTCCTGATAGATGCAAGCATCTGAAGCTCGGCCTCCATCAGATGGCGGCTTTTCCATGTTATCATCACAAACAAGTCTATGTTCATCTTGCAACTCTAGAGAAACCAACACAGCAAAGGGATTGGATGAGGTAGGAGAGTCTGAAGAAGAGTTCAGTTTCTGTCCAACCTCAGCAAAAGCCTTTCCAGCCCTTGCTGGAGATTCCTGATTTCCGGTGTAGGGACGAGGATGAACCCTGTGGTCATCTACCTTGGACTGACCACGTTCCCGGCCCTGATGTTCCGTAAAGCCCTCCTCTGTCGTGTTTGTTTTCCTCCTTCTGCATTCGTTAGAAATATGTCCCACAACCTTGCAAACCGAGCAGTAATAAGGCAAATTCTCATATACAAACTTGACAGTAAAATCAATGTCGCCACACTTAATATCTAAAGCCTCAGGAATATCAGCCGAAACATCTAACTCAACAAGAATTCTAGCAAAGTGACCCACATGAGCCTGTGCAGACTGACCATCAATCAAGATAGGCGTACCCACTTCTCGTGCGACCCCGGAAAGAACCTCTGGGTGCCAATATTCATGTGGCAAGTTAAAGATTCTAATCCATACGTGAACAAGGGTTGAATTCGCTTTGTAGGGATCAAAATTCGGCACCCAGGCCTGGAGATGGAGTATACCTGAGCGTAGACGCCAAGTCATTTTAGCGAAGGCCGCTGCCCTATCCTCGTCGGTGGCGAAATTAAAAGTGAAGTAACCTTTTCCGAGAGGATGAATCGACCAACCAACAGACGGTTTCCAAAGTTGCTAAAGTTCCTGCCAAAGATCCGCTGCAAATCGAGGTGACTCACCTTTGCGGAGGATCAGCCGGCCGTGAACCGCATGGGCGAAACGCCGGACTTGTCGTTGGTGGAAAGAAGGCTCTAAAACCAGGCAACGTTTGAGATCCACCAACTCTGGCCGGAGGATTGTAAAGTCATGAGCGGGGACGTCCCTAGGCTTGGAAACTTGCTCTGTCGGACTGCCATCCCTAGCTTTCAGTTTATCTGCAAAAGAGACCGGCGACACCTTCGAAGCAGACGGTGGACTGACCACATTCGGATGGGCAGTCCCGATCGAGCGAGGTGGGATCAGGCCCTTAGGACCATCGGCCTGAGTAGAGACACCGACAGTATGGGCAGTCATCACCGCAGCGATTTCCGGGAACGAAACATCATCAGTAGCTCTAGCATTCTCCGCCGAACTATCTGTGATAGTGATGCTCGGAGGCATCGTGATCCCAGACTCGGGGAAGAGAAGCGCCGTCATTACTGTCGTAGAGTTCATTGTCGTCTGATCAGTAGTGGTGAAATCCCTAGAAGAACTGTGGAGTGGCGATGATGATCGACTGACAGGAGCAAAGTTATTAGACACAATCGGGTAATTTTGGAGTGGAGGCCGGAGCGATGCCATTTCTCACAAACGGAGGTAATCTGTGACGACGTCGCCGCTTTCCTTCGACGCAGCTTTGAGCCGCGAACGTCGAGGCCGCGCGACGTCGATGGCATCGCTGCTCTCAAGCTGCGGTGAGGTTTCTCAAGCTGCAGTTTTCATGCGGCTCTTTAACCTCCGGCGGCCTGCAGCTGGGCCCGCTTGAGCAGCGCGTCCGTCTTCTCGGCGTGGCTCCCGACGGCGAGCGGCGAGAGCGCGGCGTCGAGCGAAGCGAGAGCGGAGGTCTGCTGCAGCTGCGAGGAGGCGGCGTCGTCGGTTCTGCTGCTGCTGCGAGGAGCGGAGGGCCGATCTGCTGCTGCTGCGAGGAGGGTCTGCTGCTGCTGCGAGGAGGGCCGCGTCGTCGGTGAAGCAACGGCCAAGGAGAAGCCGGGGAGGGGGAGATGGCACCGGCGTGGCGCCGCACACGCACAGTTGGTCAAAAAGCTTGTGCTTTCATTTTTCGCGTGGGGGACAAAAGCTCCCTACTTTTCCATCGCGTGGGGGACAATTCCTAATATATGAATGAAGATTAAGCCTTTTGTTTAGATATATCATTATGAGATTAATGTGGAAATGCATATTTATTTTAAATTATTTTACATGAAAATTAAATTGAAAATTTTATTTATTACACATATATCTTAGTATAAATTCAATATATATGAGAATGTGTAAGATCAATTCATGAAGGATAATTTATGTGAAATTATTTTTCCTGAGTAAATTAAATAGAAGAATCTATTTGTTTTAAATGCATCTCAAAAGTATCATTTTATTTATGTTTTTTTCATGGCGAAGTTCAATAAAGATCAATGTGAGAATGATAAAATATCAATGTGGGAATGATGATAAGCTAATATATGAATGAAGATTAAACATTGTTGGGAACTTAATGGAATATCCTAATTCTTGTTTTGATGATGCCAAAATCTATAGGCTTTGATTGTAATAGACTAGAACTGTTCGAACTCAAGTGTTAGAGTTATTTTCTAGTTTAGTTTGCTGTTCTGAAGACTGAAGACTGAAGGACGAAGGACTGAAGACTGAAGACTGAAGTTACCAACTGAAGTATCAGTTGAAAAATCAGTCATGAACTGATTACTTAATGGGTGCCACGTGGAATCAGCGGACTGATACTATCAGTTAAACATTCATCCTCGGACTGAACCTCCAACATTCAAAGGAAGCCACGTACTCCAAAAAGTACAGCCGCATTAAATGCAGAGATCTCAGGATCATCTTTTCTCTGCAGAGGTCATTCCTATTTGGTGGCTACTTTATCAGAGACGTCGCATCTCCTGCTCTTCAACATAGCTGTTCTCACCAAACAAGGAACCTCGAAGATTGAAGCCTCAGCCCAAATTCAAAATGCTCTCCAACGGAAGAAATCTTGAAGACCTTCTCCGCCAACGGATGTATTCAAGACCTCTCCTATAAATAGTGCTCGAGGATCACTTCAATCTTCACCGATTCAACGACATAAGCTGAAACTCTGCCAAAATTGTTTCTCAGCCAAAGCTTAACCTCTCCAAAGCTTGAATCGAAGAAAATAATACCAACGCCAAAAATCAGTCACTGCTGATTACATATATTCTCTTAGACCTTAGGCAAACCTCTGTTTACCCAGAAGCCTAGGTCAAACTAACTCCAAAGAACTTGTTCTTTGAAGTTTAGTTGACAAGATTTCAAACCTCCCTTCGACCGATAGAATCGAGTGTTTGAGTTGAAAAGAAGTTCAGGAAGGTACTCTGACTCCGTGAGATCCTAGTGCCAGTTCGTGCTAGGAGTGAGAAATCCAACAAGGTGTGTTGGTACTGAAGATTGGATCTTCAGTTGATTCAGTTGTGTGCACCCGGCAAGCACACGGATAGGTTTGCAGTGCACCCGTAAGCACTTGCAGAGTGAAGTTGTTGGTCTGATCAACCGACCGTGGATGTAGGAAGTGTTTTCCGAACCACGTAAAAATCTCTGTGTTATTTACAGCTTTCAGTTTTACTTTCCTACTTGTGTTCTTACCTTTGATAAACTGAATACTGATTAATTGCAAAGAGAAACTTAAGACTAACAACTTTCTCAACAAAGGCAATTACGAAACAAAAGTATTTCCGCTGCGTATGTTATCAGTCTGACTGATCTATCCTCTGATAGTCAGGAAGACTTATAATATCTCTGTTTTAGCAAACTCGACTGAAGCCTTACTTGGATCAGTTAAGTTCTTGTGACTTAACTGATAACTCATTACTGAAGAGTCTTTCAGTATCGGTCGTCAACCCTGTTTTGGTCAAAACTTTTTTCAGTAAACAGGTGTCTGAGTTTGTATGTAAAGTTTCGTTTTGATCTCTTTCTTGAGATCATTCTGATTTTGAAAATAGCCTATAGGTGTATTCCCCCCCATACACCTATTCGAGACCCTCCGGACCTAACATTTGATTTAGATATATCATTATGAAATTAATGTGGAAATGAAGATTTATTTCAAATTATTTTATACAACCTAATTAAATTGAAGAATTTATTTATTTTATATATATCTTGGTATCATTTTCTTTATTTTATATGATCAAATTAAATTGAACAACTTATTTATTTAAATACATGTAAGTATTATTTTATTTATTTTATATGATCAAATTCAATTGAAGAACATATTTATTTCAAAAACATCTACACTTTTATTTAGGTTTGCAAATATCGAAATCTAATTACAATTTTTTTAGACCTTGAAAATTATGAAGTTTAACATAAATATAAATTTAATGTGAAATACTATTGCAACTATAAAAAAATGTGGTAAACTATTTTTTTATCTGAAATACATATTATAAATATTTCTTTATCAAGATTTTCTCACGATTAAATTTAATAGAATATCAATGTGGGAAAGATGGATGATCTAATGTATTCATGAAGATTGAGCCTTTTATTTAGGTTGTGAATTGATGAAGTTTAGTAGAAATTCAATGTGGGATATATGAAAACAAATGTAAAAATATCATAAAGTGTAGAATTGAGAGTGAAACAATACTAAATTGTTAAAATGCCACTTATGATAGAGAATGGTGAACAACTCTTCAATATGTAGCTCTTTATATAATCAATAGATTATTTATTTAAAATACATCTAAGCATCATTTTATTTATTTTATATGACCAAATTCGGCAATGGTAATTTATTTGAATTTATTTTTATTTAAATTTTGAATTGTGAGATTTAATATAGATTCAATATATGTGAGAATGTTTTAGATCAATTTGGGAATGATAATGTATTTGAAGTAATTTTTCATGAGCAAACTAAATAGAAGAACCTATTTATTTTAAATGCATCTCAAAAGAATCCTTTTATTTATATTTTTTAATGGTGAAGTTCAATAAAGATCAATGTAGGAATGACAAAATATCAATGTGGGAACGATGATAAGATAATATATGAATAAAGATTAAGCCTTTTATTAAGATATATCATTGTGAGATTAATGTGATAATGAAGTTTATTTCAAATTATTTTACATGATCAAAATTAAATTGAAGAAATTATTTATTCCGTATATATCTTAGTATCATTTTCTTTATTTATATGACCAAATTAAATTGAATAACTTATTTATTTAAAATACATTTAAGTATTATTTTTTTATACGACCAAATTCATTTGAATAACCTATTTATTTCGAGAATATCTATACTTTTATTTAGGTTTCCAAATATTGAAATTTAATTATAATTTTCTTAGACTCGAATTATGAAGTTTAGTATAAATCTAATATGAAAAACTATTGCAACTATAAAAAAAATATATGGAATACTATTTTTTTTGAAATACATATCATAAGTATTTCTTTATCAAGGTTTTCCCATAATTAAATTTTATAGAATATCAATGTGAGAAAGATAGATGGGCTAATGTATTCATGGAGATTGACCCTTTTATTAAGGTTATGATTGATGAAGTTTAGTATAAATTCAATGTGGGATAGATGAAAACAAATGTATAAATGTCATATGGTGTAGAATTGAGAGTGAAACTGTAGTGACCCGCTCTTTTATATATTTTAAATCCAGTAATGAGTGTATATTTTTGTTCATCAGTGAATGAAAATGGATATTATTCTGATATGAATTCAGCTTATGATCCTGAATTTATATTGTTAAAGCAGTCAATGATATTATTTCAGAGTTATAACTGACTTAGCAAAGTCACGTTATTTATTTAAGCGAGATGGAATTAGATTTTATTCTTACTCAAGTTGTGGATTATTTCAGACTCGTGAGTTAATTAAATCTGCGGATTTAATTTAGATATCAGATCAATGAACGAATTAAATCTACGGATTTAATTTAGATTCATTTTATAACTTATCGTTTTTAGTAAGATATCACATGTCGAAATCGGGATTTATTTAAATAAACAGTACAAGCAAATATGAGCACGTGATTCACTTTACAGTTACAGAATCACCGAGTCAGAGAAAATACATCAATAATTCTCCTCTACATTTTTTTTTTCCTTTCTTTTTCTTCTCTTTTTCTTTCCATTAAACTTTGTTCCCCAACTTCTATACACCACTATCATTATGTTTTTCTTTCTTTTTCCCCACCATTACACTCAAGTCTTCACCAATGAATTATTAGTATCAACCCCAGCCAACAAACTCCCTACTTCATTCACTGTCCGTCAAGTTTCAAGGGGAGTAAAGTACTCTTCTTCTTGCCAAACTTCAAAGAGGTAAGCCTTCTTTGAATTCTCTTTAATGCACTCAGGATTCCACCTATATTTATGAACAGCAACTTGGTTATTTCAGTTCATTTTGCTGCATTTAAACCAACGACAATCAGCCAACCAACAGTCATTTTCAAGGTATTAATTCAATACCAAATATTCAATCCAGTTGTATGCATATCAAAGCATGATCTGTATATAATGATAGAAAACATTGTTGCATAATGGACATAGCAATCAACTAAAATCAGTTTTTATGTGTTATTCATGAGTTAGACAATGAGGACTTTCGAAATAGAAACAAACCACTATGGCTAGTTTTACCCACTGCATAATCGAATTATAGAAATACTAGAGCTCAATAGAATCATGAACTGAGTTACAACAAGCTTTGAGTTTCGTTCACAATAGAGTATTAAGAATGAACTTAGCTTCGAATGGAAAAGGGCGCAGCCTGTTCGGTCGAGCCATGAAGCGATGATTGGGCGACGGCTCAAGGGGATCCAAGCGCCAACCGTGAATCACGGCGACGTGCAGAGGCACGCCGGACTCGTGCGCAGCAGCGGCGGTTCCAAGGACGGCGACGTCGGCGGCGTCGAGCGGTGAAAGGTAGAAGACTCCCGACCTCAGCGATGGTCCTTGCCGATTCTGAAGTAGCAGCGCGGCGAATCTCGCCGATTCTGGAGTGCAGTGGCACGGCGAAGCCGGCCTTCCAGTAGCAGCGGCGTCGGGGCTCGGGAAATCGACGGCGGCAGTGGCCAGGTGCTCCTGCTGCCCGTCGATTCAGATAGAGCAGTGGGTGGACGGCGGCTGGACGCGGGGGCTGGTCGGCGGAGGGAGAGATGTCGGATCTGTTCAGCGAAAGGAAACGAGCGTCGGGTCTGCGGCGAACTCCGCTGCTTCGCCGGAGAGAGATGAGGCGGTGGTGGTTACTTCTTACCGCCACTTCGACCGGTGACCTCGAGTGAGAGAAGATGATGGCTGATGGCAGCGCCCGTCGCCGGTGTTTCAAGGAAAAGGCGGCGCCGCCCGTCTGCCTACGTGCGTGTGTGTGTGACGTGAAATTTTCAGAGAGGAAGAGAGATGTTGGGGAAAGCGGCTGTGAAGGGGGAGAAATAAGGAAGAAAAGGGTGTTGGGCCATTACATTGGGCCTCTAATTTCTTTTGGGCCGAATTTTGAGCTTGGGCTTTGTTTAATTTGGTTTGGGCCATTGCATTTAATTATTTTGGGCTTGATCTATTTAATTGTTTTGGGCTTCCCTTATAATTCGAATTGGGCTGCTCCTTATTTTTTTGATGGGCCGATATTTAGACTGAGTTTATTAAAGAATGGGCTGAATTTATTCCTTTTAAGTGAACTGGATCCATGGGCTCCTCCCTATTCATTTTTAATTGGGCTTTCTTGATTTTAAATTATGAATTGGGCCTCTGAATTTATTTATATGGGCCGATTTTAATTACTGATTGGGCCTCTGATTTTATTTATATGGGCCGATTTTATTCACTGATTGGGCCTCTGAATTTATTTATTTTACTAAGATGGGCTTTTATTACACTATTTCATTGGGCTGAATTTATTTAAATTGAAGCCCATCTATTTTATTGGGCTGTTATATTATCTTCGTTGGGCCTCGTTTGATTTATTTAATTGAGCCCAACTAATCAAATTATTTATTATTGGGCCAAGATTTATTTAATTAATTGAGCCGATGAATTATTTAATTAAACCCAACTAATTGTCTCCTTATTCAACTGGGCCCTAAAATTATTTAATTACTTGAGTCCATGAATTACTCCAGCTAAACTTTTCAATTTAATTATTGGAATGCCACGATTTATTTAAATCAAGCCCATATTTGTTTAATTAATTATTAGGCTGCCTTATGTTGAGCCTTTTAATTATTTAATCTTATAACATTACTTGTTCCTATTTATTAAGCCCGATTAATTATGAAGTTATAAAGCGAATAAGTTGAAGTATTATTTATTTTCTATTGACTACGAGGAATGGGGTTTATTTAATTGGCGGATTAGAACACCTGAAGCGAACAGATTATTTTAGTTAATTACTCAACCACGCAAGATGAAACCTAGTTGGTATTTATTTGATCCGATAGTGAGGATTAATAGTAGTAATTCTCTAATATCATCTCGGAGTAATAAATCATGCATAAGGATCATGCATAGTTAAATACACATTCTCATTTGATGATTTTATTCGAGCAATATCTTATTTATATTCTCGTAATAAAGGTCAAGCACGAGATTAATAATCAGTCAAGGAGCTACTGTACCACAAAAAGTTTCTAACAGGTGGGCATTACTTTCATATATATCAAATGAGTTTAAATGTTACGTTCAAGCAAGTTATTTCATGACTAAATTAATTGAAGTTATTTCAAATATTGTTTTGCCATAAAATATTTAAATTTCGGTATGATATCTATCTGATGTGACTTTTATCATGTAATCGAATTCGTGTCTTGAGCAGTTGATAGCTATCCTGCCAGGGCTAGTGTACACCAGTGACCGTGAGTCATCTAGCGGGTTGGCCGGTCAAGTGACCGTGAGAGGTGGCCACCTCTCCGGCACACAGTTCCAGATATGATAGATTACAAGAGAACTTAGTCTGCAGACGAACTTTAAGAATCACAAATGAATTTAGTAAGCTTGGGCCTTTTTAGCGAAAAACTCCCTTGCTGTACTGTTTATGATGGCATGACAATTTACAACTTTACGAAGCATGTTATATTTCATAGTAGGCATATGTGCCCACTGAGTACTTTTGTACTCAGCCCTGCATATATTTCTAAATGTGCAGGTTGAGTAGCTGCCGATGGTGATGAAGTGACGAGCGGGACTCTTTTGTCTTATTATGTATTAATGAACTCTAGGGTTACATGTCTTCATACATGTAATCAGAACCTTATTCCGCTGCGTACTCAGAATTTTTATGTTATTTTGGATAAGTCGGAGTTATCCGAACTTACTAGTTATTTGAGTCTATACGACTAAAACTCCGTTATATTATAAATATCCCTGTTGTTAACAATGATACTGCGATCCTTTCTTGTTTGAATATTCCCCTTTCTACCCCGCTTCTAATCTCCCTCCATTAGTCACGGTTTCCCCGGCTTAATTATCCTTAATTAGGTCCGGTCGTGACAGAAACAAATATAAATTGTGTGAGTGCCACATAGGATAAAGAATAGTGAAGACCTCTCAGTATGTAGATAATTGATATGATAAATAACAAAATATAAAAATCAAATTTAAGGTACATATTTGGATATTATACAATTGATTAAACTCATTTTGAATTTATAAATCCACACATGTATTCATTTGAAAATTAATAAAGAATTATTTACTATACATTTTGATTGAGGACCAATTTATAGTAATACGTACCCACGACTACTCATACTTATTTAAGTTATTGAAATATATAGATAATTAAATATAATTTGTTACTTTAGTTGATCATCCGTCTCAACCAAAATTCAAACGATGAAATGCTAATATATGAATGGAGATTAAGTGTTTTATCTAGATTATTATGAGATTATTTGGAAATGAGGATTTATTTCAAATTAATTTGAAGAACTTATTTATTTAATATATATCTTAGTATCATTTTCTTTATTTCATATGACCAAATTAAATTGAATAACCTATTTATTTAAAATATATTCAAGTATCATTTTATTTATTTTATATATCTAAATTCAATTGAATGTGGAAAACTATTGCAATTATAAAAATATATATATAAAAAACTATGTGCTTGAAATACATAATGTGAGAATGATGAAAAGCTAAAATATGAATGAAAATTAAGCTTTTTATTTAGGTTATGAGTTTCATGTGAAAATGAGGATTATTTCAAATTATATACATTATCAAATTAAATTGAAGAACTTATTTATTTAATATATATCTTACTATCATTTTCTTTATTTTATATGACCAAATTAAAATAAATTACTTATTTATTTAAAATATATCTAACGATCATTTTATTTACTTTAACCAAGTTCAGCTTAAGAACCTATTTATTTCAGAAACATCTATACTTTTATTTAGGTTTGCAAATATTGAAATTTAATTTTGACTTTTTAGATTTTGAATTATGAAGTTATTATAAATTTAATGTGAAAATCTATTACAGTTATAAAAATATGTGGAAAACTATTTATTTGAAATACATATTATAAGTATTTCTTTATCTATATTTTCCAATGATTAAATATAATATCAATATGAGAGAGCATGAAAACCCTAGCGCCCCCTTTGTAGCGCTGCCGTCTGTCTGCTGTTTCCGGTGCTTCCTGCCGGAGTTTTTTTGTTCGTGATGACATCTCCGGGAGGGTTGTATCTCCCAGTTGTTTCCAACAATTTTTGATACGCCTGCTGCCCCAGAGCTTAATGGGCCAACTGTGGAAAATGTTACTGAAGAAGAAACGAAGGTGAGCCCATTAAGAGAAGGCAGGCCCAATCGCGAGAAAAAGATGCCGGCCCGCTACGATGATTTTATCCTGAACTAAGGAGGAGAGCACCTGTTACCTTGGTCCCCACTAGTTGTTAGGATCTGCGGGTGGTAGCAGAAGCCGTTGTGTTAGCTTTTTGGCCTTTTAAGTTTCAGAGTTTGTTTCACTTTCAATCAATGAAGAATATTTCCCTTGTTGTTTTCTCTTTTTGTTTGGAGTAGGCTCGCTCAAAGTAGCCAAACCCTTGATAATTCTTATCAATTGGTGCTTTCATTGAGAGTTTCTCCTCTTTCTCCATGACTGATTCAGACGTGCTCGCTGCCATCAAAGCTTTGGAAGGTCAATTGGTGGCTACTAGCTCCACGCTCCAGCAATTTATGTCCTCTGTTGATCTCCGCTTCGCCGAATTACAGACTTCGGGCTCCTCCGGTGGTTATCGGCATCGTCCACCAGATCCCAATACAGGGCTACCATTCCGACCTATGAAAATGGAGGTCCCTTCCTTCGATGGCACCGATCCCGCGGGTTGGATCTTCCGCATTGAAGCTTTCTTCGATTTTCACCAAACCCCAGAGTCTCAGCGACTGCGCATCGTCTCGTTTCACATGGAAGGGCGAGCCGCTGCGTGGTTCCAGTGGATGCAGACGAACCACCTTATTTCAACGTGGCCGGTGTTCCTCCACAGTGTGCGCCACCGTTTCGGGGGCTCTATGTATGAAGATCCACAGGGCACCTTATCTAAACTTACCCAGAAGTCTACTGTCAGTGAGTTTCAAGCGGAGTTTGAAGACCTCATGAATAAGGTTGAGGGCATCTCTGAGCCTTTGTTGGTGAGTTTCTTTGTCACCGGACTCAAGTCCGACATCCGTCGAGAGCTCTCTTTTTCAAAGCCCGCCACACTCATGGAGGCTTTCGCGTTGGCTAGAGCTTATGAAGCTCGATTGGAAGAGACGCGCGCTGAAAATCGGTGGGTATCACGAACGCCGGTGAAAGCGGTGCCGATCTCTACTGTTCCTGCAGCACCCACATCCGTGTTCTCGTCACCAGGGGGCTCTTCGTCGACACCAACTCCGCCGCCGGCACCCAAAGCACCATCACCGCTGCTAATTTCGGGGCCCACTCTTCCAGTCCGCCGGTTCTCTCCGCAAGAGCTCCGGGAGAAGCGAGAGAAGGGGGTTTGCTATAACTGCGACCAAAAATGGTCCCCGTCTCACCGATGTAAAAGCCGATTCTATGGGCTCCTTGGAACCGACGACGAGGATGACACGGAGGTACCCCCATCGGAGGAGTCGCCCACACCGTTGGACTCTCCAGAGGCGGTTCTCTGCGGCGATATCTCCAGCTTGAACACCTTGTCGGGGCTCGGTCGACCCCGATCTCTCCATTTACTGGGCGCCATTCATGGTCACTCTGTCCGAGTCTTGGTGGATAGTGGGAGTACCCACAATTTCTTACAACCGTCGGTGGTGCAGCTCTTGAAACTCCACACTCAAGCTATTCCTCCTTTTCGAGTTTTTGTAGGCAACGGAGACTTCATCACTTGTGATCGTATCTGCCCGGCGGTCCCTATTGAGATCCAAGGCTACTCTACTACACTGGATCTTCACCTCTTGAAGATCGCTGGTCCTTCGGTGGTGCTAGGAATCCAATGGTTGCAGACTCTAGGCCCCGTCATCCACAACTACGCCGCTCAAACCATGGAATTCACCGATGCGAGTGTCACCACCAAGTTGGTCGGAGATTCCGCGATTGAGGTGCAGCCCATTTCCTTCTCCCAGCTGCAGATAGAGGCCCAACGAGGAGCAATCGACATGGCCTATGCGGTTTTCATCCGGCCCAACTCTCCACCAGATGGGCCTGCCACCGCGGCCCACTTTTCCCTCGCCCCTCTTGACTCTGTTCCTGAGGCTCTCCACCAAACCATTCAACAGTTCCAGCATCTCTTCGCGCCACCCACCGGACTGCCACCGCATCGGACCGTCGATCACCGCATTCATTTACAGCCGAACACCTCTCCGGTCAATGTGCGCCCTTACCGCTACCCTCAATTTCAAAAGCAAGAGATGGCGAAACTCGTGGCTGAAATGTTAGAACAAGGCACCATACGGCCGAGTCAGTCGCCGTTTTCGTCACCAGTTCTGCTCGTCCGCAAGAAGGACGGCACTTTCAGGTTCTGTGTTGATTATCGTGCCTTGAACGCGGTAACGGTCCGGGATAATTTCCCGATACCAACTATCGATGAGTTATTGGATGATTTGGGTGGAGCTCTAGTATTTTCAAAGTTGGATTTACATGCCGGCTATCACCAAATTCGTGTGCATCACAGGGACATAGCCAAAACGGCTTTCCGTACTGCAGATGGGCATTTCGAGTTCCTCGTCATGCCGTTTGGATTATGCAACGCGCCCTCGACTTTCCAAGCAACGATGAATCAACTATTTGCTCCATTCCTCCACAAGTTCGTGGTCGTCTTCTTTGACGACATTTTGGTGTATAGTGCTACCATGGATGAACATGTTGGTCACCTCCGACTGATTCTCGAGCAACTACACCGACAGGAGTTTGTTCTCAAGGCTTCGAAATGTGTATTTGGGCAAGCATCCGTGTCTTATCTTGGTCATATCGTGGCAGGTGGGGGTGTTCTAGCTGATCCAGAAAAGATCGAAGCCATGAGTACGTGGCCGGTGCCTCGCAATGTGAAGCAGTTGCGTGGGTTCTTGGGGTTGACGGGATACTATCGTCGATTCGTGAGACACTATGCGGGGATCGCTTCCCCACTCACTGATCTTCTCCGCAAAGATGCCTTCGAGTGGACACAAGAGGCAGATAGCGCCTTTGCTAGGCTCAAGTTAGCCATGGCTTCCACCCCTGTTTTGCGCTTACCTGACTTCTCTCTTGAATTTATTGTGGAAACAGATGTTGCGGATAAAGGGATAGGCGCGGTGTTGATGCAAAAGGAGCAACCTATTGCTTATTTTAGCAAGAAACTCAGCCCTCGGTTGCAATCGGCATCGGTTTATACTAAGGAGTTGCACGCGATCGTGGAGGCTGTGCATAAATGGCGGCAATACCTACTGGGGCGCTTCTTTGTCATCCGCACTGATCACAAGAGCATTCGTGAGCTCCTACAACAGACCATACAAACTCCGGAGCAGCAAAAGTATGTTTGGAAGCTCCTTGGATTTAATTTCCGAATTGATTACAAGGCTGGTGCCTCCAATTTAGCTGCCGATGCTTTGTCTCGCCGTCCCGAGCAGGCAGTGGGAACAGAGGAAACTCGAGAGGCCAACCACGTCCTCCTTGCTCGAAGCTCTCCGGTGTCGGAATTACTCACCCTTCTTCGGCAAGAGAATGCCGCCTGTGGGGATCTCCAACAGCTGCATAGGCAATTCGAGGCTAAAGAGTTGGGGGCCGATTATGCGGTTGTGGATGGCATTCTTACCTTTAAGCAACAGTTCTACATCAGCAAGTCCTCTGAGCTCATACCTAAGTTGCTGCTAGAGGCGCATGCGACTCCCATGGCTGGACACGGAGGTGTGAAACGCACTCTTATGCGCCTCGCCTCTGCATTCTACTGGCCTAATATGCAGTTGTCCGTGAAAAAATTTGTGGCGTCGTGCCTTGTTTGCCAACAAACTAAATACTCCACTCAACCCCCTGCCGGGTTACTTCAACCGCTGCCGATACCAACCAAAGTTTGGGATGAAATCACCATTGATTTCATTACTGGCCTACCCCCGAGCCACGGTTATACTGTGATTCTAGTAGTGGTCGATCGCCTCTCCAAATATGCTCATTTCGGACCTCTTCCTACATCCTTTACTGCTGCCACTACTGCCACTTTGTTTGCCGACATGGTGGTCCGATTGCATGGGTTCCCATCAACCATCACCTCTGATCGCGATCCTGTTTTTATGAGTGCATTCTGGCAACATTTATTCAAGTTAAGTGGCACCACTCTCCACCACAGTACAGCGTACCATCCTCAAACGGACGGGCAGACGGAAGTGGTTAATCGCACTGTGGAGCAATATCTAAGGGCGTTTGCTCTTGCTAAACCGGCAGCGTGGACTTCTTATCTCGGGTGGGCAGAATATTCACACAATACTTCCTATTGTAGCAGCATTAGAATGACCCCATTTGAGGCGCTTTATGGACGGCAAGCTCAAATGATCCCACGGTACACAGTAGGGGCGACCAAAGTACAAGCGTTGGATGAGCTTCTTCAAGAGAGAGACACCCTCCTCCATCAACTTAAGGAGATTCTTCGACAGTCACAAGCACGGATGAAGTTGCAAGCTAACCGACACCGCCGTGATCTCGAGTTCCAGGAAGGGGAGCAAGTTCTAGTTCGTCTCCAACCTTATCGACAAATTTCGGTCCGAGGTCGGCAATCGCCAAAGCTCGCTCAACGCTATTATGGGCCGTTTCACGTTGTGGAGAAGATTGGTCGGGTCGCTTATCGTTTGGACCTTCCACCCACAAGCAGAATCCATCCAGTGTTCCATGTTTCGAAGCTGCGGCCTTATAAGGGATCCACCATGCCCCCGGTCTGTGTGCTTCCGGAGGATTCGAGAGATTCAAGACCCACCACTGTGCCCCTTGCAATCTGCGGTGAGCGTTGTGTCCTCACTACTACAGGACCACAGGATCAAGTTTTGGTGCAATGGAACGGTGAACCGCCAGAGTGCGCGACATGGGAGAACAAAGACGAGGTTCGACTTTCTTTTCCAAATCTGAACCTTGAGGACAAGGTTGTTTCTGAAGGGGTGAGAGTTGATACGCCTGCTGCCCCAGAGCTTAATGGGCCAACTGTGGAAAATGTTACTGAAGAAGAAACGAAGGTGAGCCCATTAAGAGAAGGCAGGCCCAATCGCGAGAAAAAGATGCCGGCCCGCTACGATGATTTTATCCTGAACTAAGGAGGAGAGCACCTGTTACCTTGGTCCCCACTAGTTGTTAGGATCTGCGGGTGGTAGCAGAAGCCGTTGTGTTAGCTTTTTGGCCTTTTAAGTTTCAGAGTTTGTTTCACTTTCAATCAATGAAGAATATTTCCCTTGTTGTTTTCTCTTTTTGTTTGGAGTAGGCTCGCTCGAAGTAGCCAAACCCTTGATAATTCTTATCAATTTTGCTCGCAATAATTCTTCGATGATTGGCTCTTCAAAGGCCGGTGCTGTTCCGGCTGGCGTTAATGGAGCAGACCTTGCTGCTAAACAGACGATGGTTTCTTCTTCCGCGTGCATTGAGACAGGATCTCTGGGGAACGGAAGTAACCCTAACCCTGGAAACCCTAATATTGTGGAGGCTCTAGAAGTTGTTGTTCCCAACACCACAACTATCTTAAACCCTACTGATTCGGCTGTGGGGACTGATAACACGTCCAACACTAAATCTTATGCCGATATCACGATGAATAGGCCTCCGAGACGTCCCGACCTGGCTGCTCATCGGTTTCACTCATTCTGTCCCACCAAGGAGGGAGAGCAATTCTCCTTTAAAGTCCCACAACACCTCTATGCGCAAGAAGTCAGTAAGGAATTGTCTCACGCAATTATTGGTCGTCTTTTTCTTCATAAAGGAGACAAGCCTCACCCTGCGCTGCTTTTTAAGGCAGAACTTCACAAAATTTGGAAAATAGAATCTGAGTGGCAATTTATTCCTCTTGGGAAAGGGTATTATACGATGGCTTTCCGGACTTCTGAAGACAAAACTCGCGCTAAAACCAAGCCAGTTTGGGAATTATCTTGTGGTCATCTACGTCTTCGCGAATGGTCTAAACACTTTGATCTGTTTAAAGAACATTCTTCCATGGCGAATGTATGGGTGAGGATACATTATTTGCCAATTGAGTATTGGCATCCTGAGATTCTTGCCGGGATTGGGCGGTACATTGGTCATCCTATTAAAATTGTGGGAGCCTCGGCTCGTCGTGACTTTGGGCAGTTTGCGCGTATTCTCATTGAGTTAGATATGTCCAAATCCTTACCTACTACTCTCTTAATTGATAACGACACTTTCTCATTTTATGTTGAATTCACGTATGAGAATTTACCTTTCTATTGCTCTAGGTGTAAACTTACAGGACATCCCACTGAAAAGTGCCAGAAAACGAATGTTTCGGTTAAGAAGGCTGTGGAAGAGGGCGGTCAAGATCGAATTCAGCAGCCTTTGGTTAAAACTGGGAAACAGTGGCAGCCTATCTCTGGTGACGCAAGAGACAATGGGAAACATGAGCAGGAGACGGCAAAGGAGGATAGGCCGGTTGAGGAGGGTTCGGGACGCGATGATTCGTATCAAAGATGCATGCATGTTTCTCCAGCTCGCTCTGACCCAGGATGTTACTCGCTTCAGCAACATGCTTCTCAGAAACAGTTACGCCTGTCGGCTACGGCGTCGGACAACAGATTTGCTCCGTTGGATCATGAAGGCATTGAATTTACTACTTTGCTTGAAGATTCGGAGCAGCAGCGGCGAGAGCCACTTTCTAGGGGTAATTAATCTTTGGATGAGACTACTTCTGCTGAACACTACGGCCCTGATAGGTTCGCCAAGTGTCTAAAACCTTGTAAAAACTCGGTGTTTGATCAGATTGTCAATAATTCTGCGATCTCTGATGGCCATATTTCTGAGGGTGATTCTGATGAGGATGAAGAAGTGAATTGTGACAGCAGTGGAAAGTTTGTTCCCACAACAGATGAGATTGCTATTAATAATGCTTTGAAAGCTCAACGATTAGAGCAGATTTTAGCGATTGCCAAAGCGCCCATGCCAGAAAAGGTTGCTCCTGCTAAACGACGAGGAAGACCGTCCAAGCAGGCACAAGCTGCTAGGGCAGCGGAGAGCACAACCAACAAGGCAGCGGACACAAGCATAAAAAGTAGGTTTCGTAAGACGGGGGATACGTCGCGTACTTTTGTGATTGATAAAAGTGATAGAGACAGCGCTCTAGCCATGGATAGCGTCGCCAAAGAGAGCTGGGCGGAAGAGGTTGAAAGAAGCATTGTAATTCTTTTAATCCTGTGGTGTTGGGTATTCTTGAACCGAAACGGGCGTTTCGGAAAGTTAGACAGAGTTACTGGCATTCTTTGAATCTTGTCCCGGTGCATCAAAACTGCCGGTCTCCTCGTTGTTCGAATATTTGGGTTCTTGTTCATCCTTATGTGGTTACTAATGTCTTGTTCTCTTCTGATCAGATGATTGCATTCGTTTTCTTAATATGTGGACTTTGCATCCGACTTTTCGGGAGATGGTGGCGACTTCTTGGAGGGAGACTGTCAACACACGTTGCCCGATTTTATGTGTTATGCAGAAATTGAAAAGGCTTCGTAAGGATATTGGGGTTTGGAATAAAGAGGTTTTTGGCAATGTTGATTCCTCTATTTCTTCTCTCATGAGGCAGCTGGAGATTACTCAGGAGAAGATTTCTGTTTCTGGCTACACGGATGCTCTTTTTGATGAAGAGGTTAGTCTTCAGGCAAAGTTAAATGTTTCGTTGACACGTAAGAATAGTTTGCTTCAGCAAAAAAGCCGTGCGACCTGGCTGCGGGATGGGGACAAGAATACTAATTTTTTTCACCGATTAACCAAGTTCAAGAAACGGAATGTGCCTTTTACTCGCCTCAAGATTGATGGCATAGAGACTTATGATGCGGCTATTATTGAGAGTCATATTATTGACCACTTTACATCTCTTTTCGCTGATGATGGTCGGCCTTCTGGAGATCAGTTGGAGATTGATGCATTGTTTGAGTCTGGGGTGTCTGATGATCAGAATGCGCGGTTGGTTGGTATGCCTGATGTGAGTGAGATTGCGGCGGCGGTGTTTAGTATGGATGCTTCAAGTGCTCCTGGCCCTGATGGCTTCTCTGGTAACTTCTTTCAAAGTTGCTGGGATTTAATTAAAGAGGATGTCATTGCGGCGGTTCAGAATTTCTTTCGCCATTCTTATTTACCTTCTGGGTGTAATTTAAGTACGATGATTTTGATTCCCAAGAAGGATTCGGTCGACACTGTTGCTGATCTTCTTCCTATTGTTCTTTCGAATTTCTTGTTTAAGATTATCTCGAAGATTCTCGCTTCTCGTCTTGGTGTGGTGGCCGCGTCTCATGTTTCTGATAATCAATTTGGCTTCATTAGTGGACGTAATATTTATGATTGCATCATGCTCAGCTCGGAAGGTTTCAACTGTAAGAAACGCATGGATAGAGGGCGTAATATGGCTTGTAAAGTGGACATTCGCGAAGCTTTTGACACTATTCGCTGGGATTTTATTTTGCAAGTTTTGCGAGTTAATCACTATCATGAGAAGTTCATTTACTGGATTTCTATTATTTTCAGCTCAGCAAGACTGTCTATTCTTTATAACGGTCAGATTCGGGGATATTTTGCTTGTTCTCGAGGAGTGCGTCAGGGAGATCCCCTTTCTCCGATTCTTTTTGGAATTGCGGAGGATGTCTTGAGCCGGCTGTTTAGAAGCTGTGTTGACTCTGGGCATCTGGAGCCTATGCGCTTTAGTCGGACTTTTCAGTTCCCTACTCACTTATTCTATGCGGATGACATCATGATTTTTTGTAAAGCTACGGTTCGGAATGCTAGAAAAATTCATCAGATTTTTTCTTACTGTGACTCTCTTTCGGGTCAGCAGTGTAGTCTGGAGAAGTCATGCTTTTATTTTGGACCGGGAGTTCTCATTGACAGGAAACGTGCGATTCAGCGTGAGCTCAGTTTGACCACCGAGAGTCTTCCTTTCAATTATTTGGGAGTCCCGATTTTCGTTGGGCGGCCGCGAGCCTCCTTCTTTCAGGCAATTCATGATAGGATTGTCCAGAAATTTGCTCGATGGAAAGGTCGTCATCTTTCTACGGATGGGCGGCTTTGTCTAGTCAAGTCTGTTATTCAGAGTTCGATTGTTCATTCCATGATGGTTTACAAATGGCCAAAAATCTTTACTGCACTCCCTTGACAGGAAATGTCGTAATTTCGTTTGGTCGGGACATGTTGATAAACGTCCTAGCTGTGCTGTTAGTTGGGGTAGGGTCTGCTCCCCTTTGACGGAAGGCGGCCTCGGCATCAGGTCTTTTACGTTAATGAATAAATCTTATTTGATGAAGTTGGCTTGGAAGTTAATTCAGGGTAAGGTTTGGGCGCATTCCATTCTGAGATCGAGATACTTAAATGATTTTGGTTTTGCAAAGGATTCGGTGTCGAATTCTTCTGTTTGGATTGGGATGAAAGAAGAAGTTAACCAGTTGGTGGATGATTCTTATGTTTGTATTGACCGTGGTGAGCATACTTACTTCTGGCGGAATGATTGGCTTGGGTACAAGCTTGTGGATAAACTCAAAATTCCGAGCTATATGCATGAGTTTCTGAGTTTTCCGGTTAGTGATTATTTTTATGATGGTGTTTGGCACTTCACGGCCTCCTTTGTTTCTCGTTTTACTGAAATTATGGATGATATTCTGCGTATTCCGATGGGAGGCGAGCGGGATACAAGATTTTGGAAATGGTCGGTTAAGGGTAAGGTTTCGGCCTCTTTGGCTTTCTCTAGTATTTGCCATCGTTTTCCTGCAGTTAGTTGGGGCAAATGGATTTGGGAGGATTATATTCCGATGAGGCGATCTATTCTCTGTTGGCGTGTCCTCCATGGGCGCCTGCCTACTATTGACGTTCTGATCCGGCAAGGGTTGACTGCGCCCAATGCCTGTTCGTTGTGTCTCCAAGATAGTGAGACGATTTCGCATGTGTTATGGGGTTGTTCGTGTGTTCGTCCTCTTTAGACTGATTTTTTAGGTTGGTTTGGTAAAGAGGGCCTCTTGGAATGCATGGATATTCATTCCTTCTTGGTTCAGGCTTGGAATATCTCTTGGAGTTCCCAAATTGGTTCTTTTTGGAAAGCGGGAACTGTCACTCTGATGTGGCGTATCTGGTCGGGACGCAATGCGCTTATTTTTGAAGATTTGTGTTTTGATAAGCATGTGGTTTTGGCCTTTGTCAAGGCTTACTTTTTGGAGATTGATGGGGTTTTCCGGAAGTTGGGTACTATTTCTAATTCTTGGGCTGACTATTCTATCACTCGTGCGATTGGGGTGATGAGCCGTGCTGCTTCTCCCCCTCGTGTGGTGGAGGTTCACTGGTGGCCTTCCGTTGGTCAATGGATTAAAGTTAATATGGATGGCTCGGCTTCAGGAGCTCCTGGAGTGATTGCGGCTGGTGGGGTTTTTCGAGACAAGTGGTCTCATGTCCGTGGTTGTTTTCATATTAAAGGCGGCAATGGCTTTGCTTTCGAGGCGGAGCTGTTGGCTGTGATCTATGCTATTCACATTTGGATTCTCGTTCGGTTGATGTTCCTTGGAGATTTAGGGCGTATTGGCAGCATACTCTACACCTGCTTCAGGATTTTTCTCTGATGGTTTCGCATATCTACCGTGAGGGTAATCAGCCGGCAGATATTATGGCTAATGATGATCGGCAGGAAGGTTGGTGGCCTTTTGCGATTGAGGAGATTCGGACTGCGGTTGCAAGGGATATGTCGACGCATAGTTATGTCCGAATGGTTGTGTAAGTGGGTTCGTTGGTCCCCTTGGGATCTTCTTTGGTTGAATTCGGCTTTTTGGTTTCTTGTTTTCTTGTTGGTCTCCTGTTTGTCTCTTGGTTTTTGTTTTTCCCAGTATTCTTGAGCCGAGCTTCTTAGGGGTGATGGTCAGGCCGGAACTCCTGAAGTTGTCTCTTTTCCGCTCCTGAACTGGGTGTGGGTCTTAGACGAGTACTCTTTTTCATTCTAAGGTCTTCCCTCTCGGGTTTTCTTAGAAGGTTTTAATGAGGCTCGGCCCTTAGTTTGCTCTCTGTTGTGCTCTCAAGGGTGTGTTGTCTTTTTTTTTCTTTTCCCTTTAATACAAGCCTTATTTTAATAAATATAATATCAATATGGAAAAATAGATGGCCTAATGTCTACATGATGTAATACCCCGTTTCCTCGAGCTAAGTTTAGAATAATTTTGAACTTAGATTTAAGATGATTCACGCCGGATTGAGATGTAATAACCCGCTCTTTTAATTTATTAAAACCAATAATGCAATAATTAATTATTGCATCTTTCAGTAATGATCTATAATTGATTCCGACTTATGACTTTGATTTATTTAATACTTGAAGCAGAGTACTTGTCGCAACCCGATATAGCCAGTGATAGAGTATACCAAGTATCGTACGACTAATAAAAGTAATAGTGAAAGAAATGGAATGTTATCTTGTATTAGCGGAAGCATTTGCAACTTTACTCATTTCCAAGAAAGATTTTAAGACCAAAATAATTACTTGCTTGGGTAAAACATAATTTAAGCAATTGGAAACTTAGCAAGGGTTTGAGAAGTATTTTCCCTTATGGGATATTACAGGCATAAGCAAATTAAATAAAGAGTTTCATCAGAGTTATGCAGCGATATACCTTACTATATGTGTGAAGACATATAGCAGGGAGTTCAATTACTTATAGAGTCAAAGCGTATAAAGATAAATATTAGACATAGGAAAGACACACCCAACAGACAATTCCAACAGCCTTAACCCATCCTCGCACCAAGCCAGACCTACACATTTAGAAATACATGCAGGGCTGAGTACCAAAAAGCACTCAGTGAACTCATGCCGGAAATAATTGAAATGTTGCTCTTAGAGCTATATGTCAATCTTGCCCTTTTCAATGCATCAACAGGATTAAGTGAGATTAAAAATACATGTTCATGTTTTTCTGTCATAAACTTATTTGCATCATCATAATAATATCATTAGTCTGCAGACAATATATTAAGGGTATGTGTGATATGATCTTCGCCGGTGCAGAGCTGAAACGGGCAGGGCTGACTGAGCTCTGCCGAACAGTTCAGAGACAAACGATGCGGAAGACTTGAAATTCGATGATGAAGAATACAAAAATAAAATGATAAAGATGGAAATCCCAAAATATCAACACCTAACCCACAAAATGATCTAGGCGAACGAATCCCTAAACCCCAATGTGTAGTTGATGCAGCCACTCGGGGACGATGAATGACACGCGACGAGGGATGATGAACTCGCCGTTACGTCGATAATTGAATTCTGGCTTTGGCAGAATTCAGGAAGAACTCGTTAATCTCAAGAGAGAAAACTCACAATTTCATATATCAAAGTAGGGTAAAATTCGTCCAACATGAATAAGCCATATATATAGGCAAACTAAACCCTAAACTAAGAAGGAAACAAACATGAAAACAAGGAAACTTAAAAACAAGGAAATAAAGAAACTTGTCCAACACGCTCAAACAACTAGCGAGAAAAACCCAACTCCAAAACGTCAGCTCTGGAAGCGCCAGCTCTGGAATCGTCAGCTCGGAAGACACCAACTCTGAAAATTTCAGCTCTGAAAAATCCAGCTCTGACAAGTGTCCAGCTCTGAAAAGTGTTCAGCACTGACAAGTGTCCAGCTCTGAAAAGTGTCCAGCTCTGGAATGCCAGCTCTGCTCCGAACTTCAGCTAGCTCTGCTTTGAAAGTCTGTTCAGCTCTGCTCTGAAGACCTTCTGCTCTGCTCTGGCACAACGGATTCAGCTCAGGCGAGCTTGGCTTTGGTCTGGCGCGGGATTCAGCTCTGCTCTGGCGCAAGCTTAGCCCTGGTCTGGCGCGGGATTCAGCTCTGTTCTGGCGCGAACTTAGCTCTGTGCTGGCTGCATCAATGTGCCAACTATGAGAACTCATACATCATATATATTTTAGGTGAAGAGAAGGAGGCCTCCTTCAAATCACCGTGATCGGCCGACTAGAGACGGCTCACGATCACCTCTGTGCACAAAACCTTTACTGTCATATAAATCAGTTAAAGGCCGATATCTTGCATCATGATCATAGTCATGTCTTTCATAGGGGCAACATACCACACTTCATTCTCATCAATAATAAATATGGCAAGATGACAATTTTCATAATACTCATCAATAATACTTCAACATGCTTCATTTTCATAAGATTTTGTATTTGAACTCATTATCATGGTAGCTTGCCATAATAGAGTTAGAATAAAGCCCACCTGTCTCAAGGGTCGATGACGTAAAGCTCAGAGTCGTACTAACGCCGGCCGTCACTCGAACCTTTGGTGGCGCACGTGGTTTAGATTGCCATGTGACAAAATAAACTCTAGTTAGAAATTCATCTACACTACTAGAATAATTGCCTATTACTACACTAAATTTATGACACTTCATAAAAGGTGCCATGATAGATACTCAATCAATACACTAGTCTATTACTACATTTGCATAGTCCACTAATACTACATTTTGAAATAAATATCATAATTAGACTCATTTACTGACTTTTATTAAGTGTGATATAGTTTTGTTGTACAGTATATCATGATTCCTTATATAAATATAAGATGCTATACGTGGTATGAGATCATTACATACTTTGGATCTCTTTATGTTTAATTTGTGTATTTTTTGAATGGGTTGTCTAGTTGTTTTTGTTGGATGATTTTTAATATGAATTTCATACTTATGTTGCTGTCAATGTAATTTTAAAATTTTAGTATTAAACATTATATCGAAATATATTTTTAAATAATAGTAGTATATTAGCAGTGAAAATGTAATTATATTTATTTGAAGGAAGAAAATGTAAATTTAAAATATTTGAAGGATAAAAATATAAATTATAGATATTTATGGGTAAAAAATATAAATAATAGACATTTATGGGGAAAATGCATAATTATAAATATTTGTGGGGGTATTTTATAATTTTATGCCCTGGTAAATTAGTGTAGTATTATACAATATTTTAACACATTTTTCAGTGACATTACATGTAATTTTTTATGACGTTTTTCAGTGTAGTAATAGCAATTCTATCATTACACTTAACCTATTATTACATTTACTAATATGACATCTGCACCAAGTGTGATTATAGGTAAAATGTCACGAAAATATGTTTTCCCACAGTCTACCAGATTTGGCAGTTTTGCACGACTGGAAGTTAGAATTTTTAAAAAATAGTAAATGTTTTCCAAATGGTTTGAAATTCGACGTGCATCTGTATAACACATGTATCTTTCTGCCATAAAAATTTGGATCGATGGTTCAGCTGGTTAGCAGAGCTGAGCAATGCTTGCAGAGCTGAGCTTAGCGGAGCAGAGCTGAGCTAGCAGAGCAGAGCCACTACTACAAAAATAGATTATTATGGCACTTGAAAATGTCATCAGAAACATATTTTCGTGACATTTTACCTATAATCACACTTGGTGCAGATGTCATATTAGTAAATGTAATAATAGGTTAAGTGTAATGATAGAATTGCTATTACTACACTGAAAAACGTCATAAAAATTACATGTAATGTCACTGAAAAATGTGTTAAAATATTGTATAATACTACACTAATTTACCAGGGCATAAAATTATAAAATACCCCACAAATATTTATAATTATGCATTTTCCCCATAAATGTCTATTATTTATATTTTTTACCCATAAATATCTATAATTTATATTTTTATCCTTCAAATATTTTAAATTTACATTTTCTTCCTTCAAATAAATATAATTACATTTTCACTGCTAATATACTACTATTATTTAAAAATATATTTCGATATAATGTTTAATACTAAAATTTTAAAATTACATTGACAGCAACATAAGTATGAAATTCATATTAAAAATCATCCAACAAAAACAACTAGACAACCCATTCAAAAAATACACAAATTAAACATAAAGAGATCCAAAGTATGTAATGATCTCATACCACATATGTAAATTGAACACATACCCAACAATATAAAGTGTTGTGTCTTCTACTATAATTTCACAAGTATAAAAAAAATCTATAGAGTTCACTGCAAGAACTTTGATTGAAACAATCGAGGATATCATTTTGTGCACGCCTTGGATGTCTTCCACGATTTCCATGATTTTTTGTGTTTGGAGCCATGATCTGCATGTATCAAAATATATTATGGAAAAATTTCAGAAACTTAATTTGTTGAAACAAATCAAATACAAACGTATTCCAATCAACTTACCAATATAGAAAACTCACAATGAAGTTTGGATTGAAGGAAGCTCAAAACTGCATATATAAAACGAAACTGAGTCATCCCTAATTACGCACACAAATGTATATGCATCTAATTATGTAATAGAACAAAAATACGAATACTTCACAAACAATTGATATCAACCACTCAAATCACCAAGGTACAAGAAAATTTGATTGAGTGGCTATACCCTTTTCAAACTCAAACACAATGTTAATATCTTCAGTTTGCATAAGGCTTATCCAGCATAAAAGTTTATAACGATTGGCAGTTTGGTACATGACCAACAGAGGCATGGAGGACATAAAAAAAAATAACAGAAAAAACACTGTTGACGTGGTATCCTAGACACTACCACAGTTCACCTATATGATTTTCACAGGACAAGGCTTAGGATTTACTTGTTTACTTGTTTAACTCGTTGTAGTTCAATATAAAAACCACTGTTACATAAAAATCATATTAATCACATATTCGAAGAAAAAAAAATGTGAATAGCATGAGATACAACATACATACAGTAAACAATAATGTATATCAAGCAGCTGCCATTAAGTATATTTCATGCAATTAGTGATAAGTTTACAGAATAAACAATTTAGGCCACCTTTTTCTTGATAAGGTATACAAGCTATAGTTAGCAACGAATGCATCTCCTTCCAACTGACCACATAATTAATTTTCTTTTTCCTTTATTTTTCCAGCTAGCTTTGATGATAAGGTATATAAGCTATAGCTAGCAACGAATAATTATTTTTCTTTTTCTTCCAATAGGGTATATAAGTTGATTGCAAGCATACTAGAATTAAATAACTCACAACATTTCATTTGTCAACGGAGAATAAGAAGGATAAAACAATGTCAGCTATGAAACTACGGTTGCACATTCGAGAATGCCATGTAAGACATACACACATACAAAATCATGTCATATTTGGTTCAATATAAGATGACAAGTAATGGATACTGAAATTCATAGACTATATATACTAATATTTGATATTTGAATGCAGGTGGTGATGGAAAATGGAATCGTTAAAGTCACACTATCAAAACCAGATGACATTGTGACAGCAATAAAATACAATCACATAGACAATCTGCTGGAAATAAATAATCTGCAGAAAATCAAACTTTTAATCAATACTCAATATTTTCATGGATATAATAAATATATGAGAATATGAACACAATCACTGCGACTTAGTTTGGAGTGAAGGAGGAAATAGTGGAACTACAGGGACATATGATGTATCTAATCCTACTCCATTTGGATGCATGTATATGGATTTTCTACTATAAAAATTGTAAAAATATTCATATAATCATGTGTATATATATATACATACATACATATATATATATAGAATTACATACATATATATATATATATATAGTATTATCCTTAATTATTCTTGCTTTTTCCAGCCACTACATCACTTGTTGCTCCCCATTAATTTCTATATAATTGCTGGCTAATCACGAAATGAGTACTACAGCTTATTATTTGGACAGTTTACATAGATCACATTCATATCTAGCTAGATATCTACTAACTAGTACTCCCTCCTATCCTTTTTGTTTGTCATCCTAAGCTCAAGCACATTTTTTAATAAAAAAATATTATGCCCAACATAACCTTATTAAACATCACTTATTTTGATGGAGTATTAATTAACCCAACATTTATTTGGTGAAAAAAGAGGCGATCCATCACAAAAACTAGAAGAAATAGGAAAAAGTCATTTTACTTGTGATTAATGCAGGATATTAAATAAGGTTAAGCTTGGGATAAAATTTCAAAACGTCAATTAAAACATAAATAATTGAGAATGCTATAATGACAAACAAAAAGGATAGGAGGGAGTAATTGGGTAATTATATATAGAGTTCGAATTTCTTACAAATTTGTTTAGAGTACATACAAGAAAATATCAAATTAAACATGCCCAACAGTCCATCACAACACCCACATAAAACACAAAATTTGAATGACTCATCAGTTCAAAACTTTAACTGAAATAATTTCTTTACATACTTCATCGTAAGGTGCCAATAGATAGATATATGTAATCCCCTATAACAGAAACAATTTCTGTAGCTATATGCGTACAGTAGGAAAAAAATATCAAAATTATTTCAGCAACTAAGTTTCTAACAAACACCACAAATATTTTCCTGCAACATCCATAGTCTCCAATTAAATTCTATATCAATACTTTCGAAAAAGAAAAAGAGGCGAAAATACTAACATGTGACACTGACGATTGTACGATTGATTGCTCTTCCCCGTAGAAGGGTTTTTTAATTTGGGGATATTGGTGACAGTGATCGAAAACCGCACAACGAGCAGAAATTGATGCCTTGGATGTGACCAGAAGGGCCAACGGTGGCTGAAAGCGGCGCAATGATAGAAGAAATCGGTTGCTCGCCAGTGACGACGGCGCAACAGCAGTGGGATGTCGACGACGCAGGAAGTAAAGAGTGAAGGGTTGGGAAATTGGTAGTAAAAAAAATTGTAAAATTGGAGATTGTGTGATAAAGGAGAGAGAAGAGTGAATATGGCTGGGAAATTGGTGGTACCGTGGCTTTGAGTGAAACTTGGAACGTGGAAGAGGGAATTAGAAGAGATGGCGGGAGTTGTGAAATTCTAATTAAGCTGCGAAATTTTCAATTATATGCCTCCAAATATAATAATTAACAATTGTTCTGAAAATATATTTAGAGGGACTTTATAAAAAATGCCCTTAAGTCGATTGGTTCTAAATAATTAAATATGCTTCAATAAGTTTAAAAGTCAACTTTTAAATTAAAAAAGTGATTATATATATATATACACGTATAGCATCTTATATTTATATAAGGAATCATGATATACTGTACAACAAAACTATATCACACTTAATAAAAGTCAGTAAATGAGTCTAATTATGATATTTATTTCAAAATGTAGTATTAGTGGACTATGCAAATGTAGTAATAGACTAGTGTATTGATTGAGTATCTATCATGGCACCTTTTATGAAGTGTCATAAATTTAGTGTAGTAATAGGCAATTATTCTAGTAGTGAGCTAAGCTAATGGAGCAGAGCTAAGCTATTAGGGCAGAGCTGAGCTAACAGAGCAAAGCTGAGCTAACATAGCAGAGTTGCGCTGACAGAGCAGAGCTGAGCTAATATAGCAGAGCTGAGCTGAGCTGACAGAGCTGAGTTGAGCTAACATAGCAGAGCTGAGCTAACATAGTAGAGTTGAGCTGACAGAGCAGAGCTGAGCTAGCATAGCAGAGCTGAGCTGACAGAGCAGAGCTGAGCTAGCATAGCAGAGCTGAGCTGACAGAGCAGAGCTGAGCTAACATAGCAGAGCTGAGCTGACAGAGCAGAGCTGAGCTAGCATAGCAGAGCTGAGCTGACAGCAGAGCTGAGCTAACATAGCAGAGCTGAGCTGACAGAGCAGATCTGGCAGTGCAGAGCTGAGCTGACAGAGCAGAGCTGATCTGACAGAGCAGAGCTGAGCTAACATAGCAGAGCTGAGCTGACAGAGCTGAGCTTAGCTGACAGAGCAGAGCTGAGCTGAGCAGATCTGGCAGAAAAACGCAGTAGAAGTTTTATAATTTAAAAAGGTAGTAAACGAAGTCCAAATGACTTGAAATTTACAAGCATGTTCACGACACCTCTGTCTACCCACCATAAAATTTTCAAGATTTTTGGACAAGGAAAACCTTGTCGACTCAGCAGTACAGAAGCTTAGCTTTAAATTATTTTTCATATTGTTGAAAAACCAAAGCTGAGATAATCAAAGTTTTCTTCACATAACCTCATAGATCTATAATTTCCACCACTATATTCATGCTTTTTCATACCAAGAACTCATCATGCTTCAATTATATACATGCTTATTCAACTTATACATACATATACACATATAATAAGATGAGGATTATGAGCTTACTCCCAATCAAAATTAACGAAGGTGGAGTAGAGGATGATGCTTGGTACTTTCTTAAAGCTTGAGTTGGAGATGAACTCTTTTGGGAACCTTAATCTTTTGCTATATTTGGTGAGACAAGAGGAGAAAAAGAGTGAGGCTACATGAAGGGAGCTGCTGGCCGAACTTAAGGGAGGAAGAAAGAGAGAAATATGCTTAGAGTGAGAGGTGATGGGATGGTGTGGTCTCATCACAATAAATGCTAAATCTTCATGGGATTGCCATGGTTAGGAGGCTGAAGAGTGAGAAGAGAGAAGAGAGAAAGATGAGAGAGGTCGAGAGGTGAGGGGGAGAGAGAGGAGAGAGAGAACATGGCTTGTGAGAGCATGAATTGGGGAGACTTGTTGGCTAGTTAGAGTTAGGTCTAGGGAGGGTTACTATGCATGCATGTGTGCTTCATGTAAGGGAAAGAAAGAGAAGAGGACGAGAAGGAGGAGATAGGCGGAAGTGAGAGAGCGTGAGAGAGAGAGAGAGATATATAGATAGATATATATATATACGCTTGAATAATATTATCTCTTATTTTGTGTGTGGGAATATATATCTCATGAAAAATATATCTATTCATGTGTGAGGAAAATTTATCTCAATTATGATATTACTAATATCATAATAACAATGCATCAATAATTCATATGTGAGTATTCTACCAAGTAAAATATTAATATCACATAGACATTTCAATAAAAATATAGGGCGAAGATAGGTTTCTCAATAATAGAATTTATAAGGCCCGAGAAAATAATATCGCCTCCTATTAAACTCTCAAAAATTCTTATCCCATTTATTCGCCCACCGCATAATTTCTCTAGCTACTATTTAATAACTCAATTTAAGTTCGAGCTAGGGCACAAATAGCTTCTCAAAATACGGGGTGTTACATCCTTACCCCCTTAAAAAAATTTCGTCCCAAAATTTGAAATCTCACCTTCGGGAAACAATTCTGGATATTTCTCCTTCATTTTATCCTCCAATTCCCAAGTCGCTTCTTCTTGCCCGTGATGTCTCCATTGTATTTTGACCAAGACAATTGACTTATTTCTCAATTGTTGGATCTTCCTATCCAACACAGCTTCGGGTCTTTCTTCATATTTCAGGTCCGGTTCAAGAGATATATTCTCTCGATGAATAACATGCTTCGGGTCAAACACGTATTTTCTCAATTGCGACACGTGAAAGACATTGTGAACATTCGCGAAATTTGGAGGTAACGCGAGTCTATAGGCAACAGGGCCTACTTTTCCAATATGTCGTATGGGCCTATAAATCTAGGCTTGAGCTTTCCTTTTATACCAAATCGGTGAATCCCTCGAGAAGGGGAAACTTTCAAAAAGACCTTACTTCCCACTTCAAATTGAATCTCTGTGCGTCTAGTGTCGGCATAAGATTTTTGGCGATCTTGAGCTTCTTTAATCCGTTGCCGAATTTGTCTCACAGTTGTGATCATTTCCTCCACTGCGTCAGGACCTAACACTTTTCTTTCTCCTACTTCATCCCAATAAAGCAGAGATCTACATTTTCTCCCATAGAGGGCTTCATATGGTGCCATGTTAATAGTTGTTTGGAAACTATTATTGTAGGCAAACTCAATCAGGGGTAACACTTGTTCCCATTGAGCTCCTCTATCTAACACTACAGTCCAAATCATATCTTCCAAAACTTGTATAGTTCTTTTAGACTGTCCATCCGTCTGTGGATGAAAAGCTATGCTAAAATTCAACTTAGTACCCAATTCCTTGTGTAAGCTCATCCAAAAACGTGAGGTGAATTTTGTATCTCTATCGGAGGTAATCGTTATTGGAACTCCGTGCAAACGTACTATCTCACGAATGTATATTTGAGCTAACTTTTCAGACCCATGCGTGATAGGAATTGGTATGAAGTGAGCACTTTTCGTCAATCTATCTATGATCACCCAAACGGCGGTATTCCCTCTATTCGACTTTGGCAAAGCAGTGACAAAGTCCATGGCAATGTGGTCCCATTTCCATTCTGGGATTTCTAACGGTTGTAATTTGCCATAAGGTCGTTGGTGCAACGCCTTCACTTGCTGACAAGCTAAACATCGTTCTACAAATGAAGCTATGTCTCGCTTCATGCCTTCCCACCAAAATCTTGCTTTTAAGTCTTGGTACATCTTCGTACCTCCCGGATGTGCTGCGTAAGGCGTGTCATGAGCCTCGCTCATGATTTCATTTCTTAATTTCTCATCATTGGGTACACAGATTCTTCCCTCAAACATCAATGCATTATCTGCGGCTTCTTGGTATGAATCAAGCTTCTCGGTACGGATTTTCACTCGCAATCTTTCCAATTTCTCATCCTCTCTTTGCATACTAACAATCCTTGATCTTAGGTCGGGGGTAACACTGAGTGTCGCCATGATCAAATCTGTGGTTTGCGGTGGAAATACCACTTCCAACCTTAACCTTTCGAATTCCCTGACCAAGTCATTTTCCTTGGTTAGGGTACATCCTAACTTGGCTCGTTCCATTCTGCTCAAGGCATCTGCCACGACGTTGGCTTTGCCTGGATGATAATTGATTCCACAATCGTAGTCCTTGACCAATTCTAGCCTTCTTCTTTGTCTCATATTCAGATCCTTCTGTTCAAAGAAATATTTGAGACTCTTATGGTCGGTGTAAATTTCACACCTTACTCCATAAAGGTGGTGTCTCCAAATTTTTAATGCGTGCACTACTGCTGCTAGCTCTAGGTCATGTGTCGGGTAATTTGCTTCGTGTGGCCTAAGCTGTCGCGAGGCGTAAGCTATTACCTTTCCCTCTTGCATCAGTACACAACCTAGTCCTTTCTTTGATGCGTCCGTATAGATAGTATATTCCTTGTTTGCTTCTGGAACGGCTAGTACTGGGGCTGTAACACCCTAATCTAATTAAAGTGTTAAATATGAATTTAAATTACTTTTGACAGCGGAAATCATAAAGATTTGAATTATAAACAAATTCAAGAAATAAACTCTCAAATAAAATATTTGAAATAAGCTTGAATTTAAAAGAAGGCTAGCCATGACAAAAATATAATATGATAATATTAAACTTGATAAGTTAAACAAAATCTCAAGAGTAGTTTGAGATTCAAAAACTATACTAAGCAAAATACTATGTGCAGCTACAACATTATTTTTTTTCAAAAATATTTACTTGACGCGCCCATTCGATCCTCCACGCGTCTCCAACCTTAGTTACCTGAAAATATTTAAATATGGGATGAGCATATGAAATATACTCAGTGTGGGAACATGCAATAATTGTTCATGTTAATAAAATGGTTAACACATAGGCACTGCACTGTAATACTGATAACTGAAATTCGCACGGTGGCATACCAAGGACTTTAATGTCCTGGACCCATTGAGCGGGTCCCTGGCGAATAGGTTGCAACCCTAACTGTAAGATGAAATCGCATTGTGGCATACCAAGGACGGTGAAGTCCTGGACCCATTGAGCGAGCCCCTAGCGATATAACTGAATTTACAACACATATGGCAAACACATAATATTAAAATGGACAAAAATTTTGGCTGAATTTACAACACATATAACTGAGCTTTAGGCTGAGTAGCGATTTTGGCAGAGCTTCAGCTTATGTCGTTGAATCGGTGAAGATTGAAGTGATCCTCGAACGCTATTTATAGGAGAGGTCTTGAATAGATCCGTTGGCGGAGAACGTCTTCAAGATTTCTTCCGTTGGAGAGCATTTCGAATTTGGGCTGAGGCTTCAATCTTCGAGGTTCCTTGTTTGGTGGGAACGGCTATGTTGAGAGCAGGAGATGCGATGTCTCTGATAAAGTAGCCACCAATTAGGAATGACCTCTGTAGAGATAAAAGATATCCTGAGATCTCTGCATTTAATGCGGCTGTACTTTTGTAGTACGTGGCTTCCTTTGAACGTTGGAAGATCAGTCTGAGGAAGAATGTTTAACTGATACTTGACTTTAGTATCAGTCCGCTGAGTCCACGTGGCACGCATTAAGTAATCAGTTCCAAACTGATTCTTCAACTGATACTTCAGTTGGTATCTTCAGTCTTCAGAACCGCAAGCTAAACTAGAAACGAACTCTAACACTTGAGTTCAAAAACCGTTCTAGTCTATTACAATTAAGACCTATGGATTTTGGTATCATCAATATAAGGATTAGGATATTCCACAAGGTTCCCAACAACAGATTATTTCTAGACATACTATTACTTTAACTCCCACGGACTAAAGCCAGTCTCGAAGATATCCAATGCCTAAACACTCAAAGTGCTTGTTATGATTCACAATGCATAACAACTGGTTAAAAGGATTAGCTATGTCCTCTTATGTGGGAACTTGCTCTAACATAATCTCTTATTTCTAATATATCTTAAAATCTGCCAATGATGCTAAGCACACAAACTACACCTTGTGTAGTGAAAATCATGACATTCATGACCATCCTATTGCCCTAGCGTTAGGATCATCATTTGTGCGTTAAATCTCATTGTCATTAGAAGGACAATCTATTAGCTCAAACTCAATGGATCTGGATCCTAATGATATAATAGGCTTTACTCAAATCATTCACCATGAAGGAAATTAACAACTAGTCTTTCATGGATTGCATCATGAGTACAATAATTTTCATTTTCAATATGCCATACATAAATGATGATGAAAATTGTGTTCTCATTCTTGTGTTTCCTATAAACACAATACTTTCTTTGCTTTTGACCAAAATCAAACGATTTGATTTCTTTGTCAAAATATTTGTGTTCCATATTCTAGAAGCTTGTTTTAGTTCATAACAACAAGTAAAATCTCAATGGACTTGACTTTTGCAATTGACGAAAAGATCATAATCAATGCTCTCGCACTGACTATAATCTTTTGCCACTAACCTAGCCTTGTAGGTTTGCACATTGTCATTAGCATCAAATGGATATTACCCCAGATGATGACTCATTTAAGGTCTAACCAATCCATTTCAAATTTTATGGCTTCTTGCCACTTCTAAGAATATATGACCATCATGGAACCTATGACTATCATAGTTTCGCATAAGTTCTAAGATCATAACCAATTTCAAATTCTTTCTCGTATTTTGATCTTAGACCAATAGATTAATTCTTCGACTAGTTTATGTTCTCTAGAACTTATACGACGTTGCATTTGTGCAGGCTCTTCGTTATTCTAAACTTGAGGAAGTTGACTCGCTATATCATGATGAGAAATATTCGACATCCAATGTCATATCTCCCCCTGTATTGAAGAATATTGCATTTCTGCAAAATCTTTAATACTGCTCTTATTGGATGTAGATGACGCTCTAAATAATACATCAGTACCAATGAGATCATGTAAAGCTCCCACTAAAACCTTGTTTAGACCATCTAACAAGTTTTCTTCCTCAATGTTGCCTTTGTAGTTCTCAAATCAGGTCAAGATTTAAGCCATAACGATCTTTAACTCTATAGACCAAGTCTTTTCAAGAAACATCGCAATCCTAAAACTGAGAACTTATATTTTCCAAGAAAATAGTAGTATTCTCGTGTTTTCTTCGGATATCCCACAAAGTAACACTTCTCACTTTTGATTCCAACTAATCAGTGAGCATTTTCTCTACATATGTAGTGTAACCCAAGGTTCACACATGTGTAAAACTATGCTTCTTTCAATACCACATTCATATGATATTTGCTCAACTAATTCAAGTGAAACTTGGTTCAGAATATAAGCAATAATAAACAAGGCATGGTCCCAAAGATACACCAGAAGTTTTGAAAAGCTCATTATGGATCGAACTATATCTAATGAAGTTCGATTTCTCATTTTGGATGTCAAACTCAAATGAGGTATCCCTAGAGGAGTCCATTGTGGATGGATTCCATATGACTTCAAGCAATCGACGAACACATGGCTTAAGTATTTCTTTCTCGATCTAATCTTAGAGATTAAATACTTCTCCAAGTTGTTTCTTGACTTCTAACTTAAACTCCATAGATTTCTCAAAGTTTCTGATTTGTGTTTCATAAGATACACATTTCCATACCTTAAGAAATCGTCTGTGAAAGTTGTGAAGTACGAAAATCCACTTTGTGCTTGAGTTGGAAACGGTCCACATATCACTATGTGAATCAACTCAAGTACTTCTTTAGCTTGTATTCTTTTCCTAGAAAGTGGCTCGTTGGTCATTTTAACCTTGAGATGTGATTTCATAAGCACTTTAAGACTTTACGTCAAAAAGTGTGAGATAGTCTAACTTTCTCGATCTTATTGTTCATTTCTCATTAAGTGACCAAGCCTACATGCCAAAGTTAAGTCGGACTATTCGCATTGCTTGTGATAGTTTATTTTACACACTGAGGATATTTTGTTCGCATTGAGCTAATATAAAGTATTCTCAAGTGAAAAAATTTCATCTCCATTAAGTAAAGTAGAATAAATTCTATAAGCAAAATGGAAAGAAAAACTTCAATGTCTAACACGAGAATGGAAATTATATTCCTCATAATTCCAAGAACAAAATAACAATCTAACATGTCCACAAACCCAAAGATAGATCAAATCCATAAGACCTTATGCATTTAGCAGCAACTATTGCTCAAAACAAATGCGCAAGTCAGATTTCTTTGGTCTCACTCTCTTGTTTTTAGTTAGCAATACACATTTTAACAAATGTGTGAACTATAACTCGTATCTAATACCCAGGAGTAAGAGTTGTTACATGTTCACCTCAATGAAAAATATACCAAATTCTGCTATCAAAACATCCAATGTTTTGAACATCAAGCAGTATCCCTTCCAGTGTCATTTTCTTGACAAAAAGTATTTCATCTTTGGTAACTTCTGCTTCTTTTGGTTTCCACCTTAGGATGCAAAATTTAGTTCTTTGATCCTTCTTCTACCTTTTCTTTCTTTTTGGGTTAGAATTGGCAGAAGCATTAATCATAAGAACTTATTTGTCCTTAGTGAAAGACGATTCAAAATCGTTCTTAACATGTCATGAAACTTATGGCAGTGTCATTGTCCTATTGTTCATTTTGAATTCACTATGAAGTTCGCAAATGAGACAGATCATTACTGCAAGATTAAGTTAATTGAGACAAATATCGAATAGTCTCGTTCCAATCGTGGCCAACCTCTCAATTAACTCAATCTTTTCAAGACATCCATAGAGACCTTGTCTACTCCATGTAGATTAATCCTGAAGAGATCCATGAGTATCTTATACTTTATGGTCTTAGCTTCTAAAGCATTAACACTCTTCAGGTGTATCAACATCTCAATCGTAACATGTGATCATGTTGTTTATGTAGTTCTAAACTCATTGACACAAACATGACACATTTAGCAGAAGTTACATCTTCCAAATGCTTCTTATAACTTCCATTGTCAAATATTTTGAAAGTTTCTAAAGTCGCATTAACGATGATGCGGATTGATTTGTCCAAGACACAGTCAATCCTATCTAGCCTTAGCACCAAACGCAAATTGTGCGGTCAATCCAGAAAGTTTGACCTAGTCAATTAACCGTATCCAACAAACATATCTATACAGTTGCAGATAAAACAGAGATAAAAGAAAGCGATAAAAAGAATCGAATGAAAAAGATCACATTTATTTTACTAATCAAACAAGGCATTTTGTTTTGATTAGCTCCCACTATTTTTGCATATTTTATGACCCCCAACATAAAATACGAATTTATTAAAAATAAATTATAGTGGTCCAAGATCCAAGTCAATATTATGCAGCCTCTGCTTTGCTGATGACTACAATAATATCACTTAGTCCTCTAAGCCAATTGCAACAACAATTTTGCAACTCTTGGTTGATTAATCCAATTAATCTGCGTCCTTAAATCATTCTTGGTCGCTTTGCGTTCCAAAATAATTTAAGCAAGTCAACCCCATCACACAGTGCCAACCTATGAATGAGCCTTGGCCTTGTCGATTTAGAGCATACAATTTTATGTAAATACCCTTGGACGAAAAGGTTAGGGAACTCAAACAATTATGATGGACGACGCGTTTTGTGCTCACACAAAGACTTGTATTTAATGGGGATTTAGCATGTGATATTAATTGCTGGGATTTAGCAAAACAATTACTGGGTGCCGCCTACCCAGGCATACGAAATGCGGACCACACGTATTGGGTGCCGCCTACCCATACATAGTAACGCGGACTACATATACAGGGTGCCGCCTACCCAAGCATTAAAGCGGTCTCTAACTACTATAGTTAATAATAAGCATAAAATCAAATAGTATGCTTATCACAAAACAACATAGAATCTCTACGAATAAAATTCCTTAATCCAATTAAAATTTTATTCTCCAATTAAAATATGGGTTAATCAGTTTGTATTAATTCCAAATTAATACAACATTATTATTTCAAAAAATAATAATTTCATATATTAATTCAAAATTAATATAAAAACTCATCAAATATTATTATTTCAAAAATAATAATAATCCATGATTTATAAATCAAATTAATGAATTAGTCAATTTATATCAATTCCAAATTAATATAAATATGCATTCAATATTATTATTTCAAAAATTATAATACTAAATAAAATTCATTAATCTAGTTAATTTATATTAATTCCAAATTAATATAAACATACAAATTTATTAATCAAAATTTATTAATCTAATTAACAAATTTAATTCTGAAATTGGGATTAATATTATTAATTCAAAATTAATAACAGTTTTTTTTTAGTTAAAGGCCAAAGGGACAATTAATTAAAACCATAGGGCCAGGCCCAAAGGAATAATATTTGCTCATCTTAGGCCCAACAGCAACAGCCCAAACCTGGGCCCAAAACCCAATCTTAGTAGCTAGGGTTTGAAAAAGGGGTTTGCAGCAGCAGCCGCTGCCCTCTTCTCCTTCCCGCCGCCACGCCCGGAGCCCCGGAGCCACGCCGCCGCCGCTTGCATCTGCGACGCCGACGACATCGCGTCCTACCGGAGTTCTCCACGCCGGTAGCGGCTCGAAGCCGCGTCGGAGGGAAGCGCCTTTCAGCGGAGGAAGCAGCGGAGTTCTTACCGCGACAGAGCAGTTCCGTCGTGCAAGAACTCCACCGGCAGTCGTCCTCCCGTCGCGCGCCGCTCGAAGCGGTGTCGTCGTTGATACAGTGGTCGCGCGCCGCCGCCATTCAACCACCATTCCCGCACCACTCCGGCGTTCGAGCTTTTGCGGTGGGAAACAGTTTCGAAGGGATAGAAGCATGCCGGCTCGAAGCCGTGATGCAACGCTGATAAACATGCATTTTTACCTCTTGGTATGTCATATTTGATGGTTAGTTATGAGATTTTTGTGTGTTTGATGATTTATTTTGAGCTTATATTGGTTTTTGGTCAAGAACTTGTCACTCGCCTGTGTTTGAACGTATTTTCAGAATTAATGAAGCATAATTTGGAAGACTTTCCTGAAATACAAGTTGTAGTTCGTCTTGATAGGAGTTCGTGAGCGCAAACGGATCGTAAATCGGAGTTCGAACGAAGGAGAACGAGCCAAAACAAAATTGCTGCGCAAAGCGTCAGAGATCGCGCAGTCGGCTCGCGCGGCCGCATGCCACGGCCGCGCGACGGAGCAGTTTTTGCTGGAAGACCGCGCGGTCCAGGCGCGCGGCCGCGCGAGAGGCCGCGCGAGTCGCCGAGTTTTCGCCCAAAAGTCCGTTTTTCAGCCTTTTACGCGATTTTGGGGTATTTTTGAGTCCTACTAGACCTAAGGCATATAAATACCACCCAAGAACTTATTCTAAGAGACTTTTTATAATCTTTTATCATATTTTTACTTTTCCTGAGAGCTGAGAGAGACGGAGCAAGAGCAAGATTGAAGACTCTCGACTTCACTACGGTTTTTCATTGTTGAATGTTCTTTTGTTTTATTGAGAATTGTATTCTAGTTCATATGTCTATGTGTGGCTAGAATCCTTTTTCCCAGGGTTTAGGGAGTAAACATGATTTGAATTTCTGATTGTTGATTCAATTAATTGAGATTATTCTTCCTTTTTATGTTCTTGTTTATCTTGTTTGCTTTATTGCTTGATCACCAATTTAGCATAATCATAGGTTTTAATTTGAGATCGGAAGATGATAATTATTACCTGAAATAAGAACATAGAACATATTTATTTTAATTCTAAAGGGAATTGATAACTGTGAGGCGTTAATCCTAGGAACTTTTAGGAGTTACATGTTAGAAGTGCGATCCGGGGACGGTAGCCTTTGTATGCCACGGGAGTGGGTATAGACTAGTTTTGAGATTGCCTTAGGAGATTATCTTGATAATTGAATTGAGCATGTTAGTTAGGAGAATCTGTTGAAACCTTTGCCTTGGGAAATCTTGTCCTACCTGTTTCTCTGTTTTACAGCTTGATTTATTTGTTTCCTGTTATTTATTTATTTAGCTTTAAAACCAAAACTCTTAATTTCGTTTGTCCAGATAGAGTAGGATAATTTAGGATAGGAATTGGTAAATTCAGTCTCTGTGGAATACGACATTGCTTGCTACTGTACACAATTGCACCCGTACACTTGCGGCGTGTTAAATAAAATAGCGAACAAGTTTTTGGCGCCGTTGCCGGGGACTGATTTTTATCAGTACTATCTGTAGATTGTTTGAGACTAATCTGGATTTTTTTTTTTTGTTATTTTTATTTATGTTCTTTATTTTTCTTTTGGTTCTTATTTTTTGGTTGTGGAGTTTTTCCAGGTAGTGCATGAGCAGCTATGGAGATTTTTGATAGCATGGGCACTACATGCTATCAATGGCCAGCCAAGTGGGTATATTTGGAGAATGTTGCTGCCACCACAAATTCTGATTCAGTTACTTTGTTAGCCACTCAAATCGCTGCATTGTCTTCCAAGATAAATGCTTTGAGTATTGCTAAGATGGAGTCAGCTGTGAAAAATCCGATGATGATGGAAGAGGCAAATTTTGTCAGCAATTGGAATTTCAGGAATTTTCAGCAGGGTGGATTTCAAAGAGTACAACAGGGAACCAATCAGAGTTGGCAACAGTTCTATCATGGAGGGTGCCCGAATAACGCGCTTCAGGCTCCACCAGGCTTCTCTGTCACCAATGAAATCATCAATGAGGAGAAGAAGCCTAATTTGGAAGAGTTGATGATGAAATTTATCTCCAAGTCGGAGGAGAGGATGGAGAAGCTTGAGTCTACCACTGCTCCTTTAGGGACCCGGATGAAGGTGTTTGAGACTCAGATGACTCAAATAGCCACTGCTATTAGCAATCTATATCAGTCGGGCCAATTCCCAAGCAATACCGTGGTGAATCCAAAAGAGCATGTATGACCATTGAGCTCGAAAGTGATACATCATATGAAGAGCCTCAAGCGATGGAAGAAGAGCAAGAAGTTCTGAAAGTTGAGATGAGCTTGAAGGATGAAAATTTTAAAAGTGTTGAAGAGCGCGATGTCCAAAATGTAGTTGACACTTGCATCGACCAAGGAAAATCATTGAAGGCTTGTCTCTTTAGCTTTTATCTAACTCCATCTTTTGATTTTAATTTTGATTCATCTGATGAACACTTTTTGGAGTGTGGTAGTACTTTTGATTGTTCACAGGATGGTCATAGTTTTCAAGAAATTTTGAAGGTTGGAAAACCACCTTATCATTGGTTCACAATAGATGATGTACTCAAATTTGATGAAAAGTGGCCACCACCTACACCTGTTGGATCGTCGAGCTAACGACGTTAAAAATAGCGCTTGTTGGGAGGCAACCCAATTTCGGTTAGTTCGTTTCTTTTTGTTTGTTAGTTTTTTTTTGTGCCCCACAAATCCTTTTCAAACTTATTCTCCTTGGCGCTGAATAAGTTTGGGGGGATGTGTCTTTGTGGGTGCATTGTTTCTTTTTAGTTGTTTTTGTTTGTTTTGTTGTTGAGTTCGTTAGTCTTGCTTTGGTGGTTTCTCTGTGATGATACCTTGGTGGAGATATGAGTTGAGTAGGGATTTAGATGGATAACTCGTTCATGATGATTTCTGTTTAAAACTTGTGAAATTGCATGCATTTGTGTTGATATTGTTATGATTGAGCATGATTGATGAATGATAAGCATGGTCTCTCTTGTTGTTGCAATCAATGAAATAAGCTGTGAGGATTTGAGCCTTGACTGTCATTATTTTACAGTTTTATTTCCTATTCTTGAGTGATTGTTCGAGCATGCATGTTTCTCACTAGAACTTGTCTTGGTTTCTCCCTCGAGGTCACATAGTGTGCTTAATAACTTTGAGATGATAGAAGGCCGTCTTTGCTAGCCTATATATCCCATATTTTTCCTATTACTATATATAATCCTAGTTCGCTCCTTTGAGCCTTTTATTTTCCATTTTATTTGGTTTAGCCGTGGGTGGGAGCTTGGAGATTGTTGTTATGGGGTAGTTGGTTTGTGGAGATGTGTGTTTATGGATTATGTACTTTGAACTTGATTGACAAAATCCTAGTACCCTACAAGTCGTTGAAAAAAAAATTGAAAAAAAGAGGAAAAGAAAGAAAGAAAAAAAAGAAAAGAAAATAGAGAAAAGAATTGAAAAAAAATGGGTACGTAGGATGCATTAGAAAGTCATAATGTCATGAGAAATAATTGTTGTGTTGTGGTGGATTATATATTGAAAATTTTGGTTTTGTGGAAGGTGGAGGATATATTTGAATAAGAATGCTATAAGGTTGGTGATGATGTTACTTTGATTTGCATCTTTGAGTCACTTAGCCAAATATATCCTACCTTGCCAAAGAGCCTACATTACAACCCTCAATAAAGACCTTTTTGATCTTGGTTATAGGAGCACACATTTAGTGGTGGAGAGGTGAGACGATTGACAAGCTTATGGATGAGTACTTGTTTAGCTTAAACTGAGCGTATACACGTCCTTTTTGATTGATACACTTGAGAGTTGAGAGTTCTTATATTCTTTATCTTTTTGGTGAGGATTGCAATTCATTGAGACCATAATTTGAGTTTGTCATGATTGTGATATCTTGATGATAGGAGATACAAATGCATGTTGGTATTTTATTGACAAATCTGAAGCCATAATGTTATCCACTTTTCTCTGCGCTCTTGTTGATTCATTCTTGATTCATCTTTGTTTTGTCCGAGGACGAACAATAGTTCAAGTTTGGGGGGTTGATAAACATGCATTTTTACCTCTTGGTATGTCATATTTGATGGTTAGTTATGAGATTTTTGTGTGTTTGATGAATTATTTTGAGCTTATATTGGCTTTTGGTCAAGAACTTGTCACTTGCCTGTGTTTGAACGTATTTTCAGAATTAATGAAGCGGAATTTGGAAGAATTGGCTGAAATACAAGTTGTAGTTCGTCTCGATAGGAGTTCGTGAGCGCAAACGGATCGTAAATCGGAGTTCGGACGAAGGAGAATAAGCCAAAACAAAATTGCTGCGCAAAGCGTCAGAGCTCGCGCGATCGGCTCGCGCGGCCGCATGCCACGGCCGCGCGACGGAGCAGTTTTTGCTGGAAGACCGCGCGGTCCAGGCGCGCGGCCGCGCGAGAGGCCGCGCGAGTCGCCGAGTTTTCGCCCAAAAGTCCGTTTTTCAGCCTTTTACACGATTTTGGGGTATTTTTAAGTCCTACTAGACCTAAGGCATATAAATACCACCCAAGAACTTATTCTAAGAGACTTTTTATCATCTTTTATCATATTTTTACTTTTCCTGAGAGCTGAGAGAGACGGAGCAAGAGCAAGATTGAAGACTCTCGACTTCACTACGGTTTTTCATTGTTGAATGTTCTTTTGTTTTATTGAGAATTGTATTCTAGTTCATATGTCTATGTGTGGCTAGAATCCTTTTTCCCAGGGTTTAGGGAGTAAACATGATTTGAATTTCTGATTGTTGATTCAATTAATTGAGATTATTCTTCCTTTTTATGTTCTTGTTTATCTTGTTTGCTTTATTGCTTGATCACCAATTTAGCATAATCATAGGTTTTAATTTGAGATCGGGAGATGATAATTATTACCTAAAATAAGAACATAGAACATACTCCCTCCGTCCACCAATTAAAGCCCCATTTGAGGGTGGGCACGGAGACTAAGAAAGCTGAAAAAGGTGTTGTGGGTGAAATATAAGAGTAGTTGACTAAAGTGATAAAGTAGTTGACTAAAGTGTTAAAGGTGTTGTGTGGTGGGTCCACTAGTGATAAAGTGTAATAAATATAGAATATAAAAATGATAAAGTTGTTGTAAGGTGGGTCCATTAGTGGCAAAGGGTAGTAAATATAGGAAAAGAAGAAGAGTAAAAGTGTACAAAAAGCACAATAGGGCTTTAATTGGTGGACAAAAATTTAAGTGCAAGTAGGGCTTTAATTCGTGGACGGAGGGAGTATTTATTTTAATTCTAAAGGGAATTGATAACTGTGAGGGCGTTAATCCTAGGAACTTTTAGGAGTTACATGTTAGAAGTGCGATCCGGGGACGGTAGCCTTGCATGTAATCAACGGTTTGTATGCCACAGGAGTGGGTATAGACTAGTTTTGAGATTGCCTTAGGAGATTATCTTGATAATTGAATTGAGCATGTTAGTTAGGAGAATCTGTTGAAACCTTTGCCTTGGGAAATCTTGTCCTACCTGTTTCTCTGTTTTACAGCTTGATTTATTTGTTTCCTGTTATTTATTTATTTAGCTTTAAAACCAAAACTCTTAATTTCGTTTGTCCAGATGGAGTAGGATAATTTAGAATAGGAATTGGTAAATTCAGTCTCTGTGGAATACGACCTTGCTTGCTACTGTACACAATTGCACCCGTACACTTGCGGCGTGTTAAATAAAATAGCGAACAAACGCCCGCGGCGGAAGACGATCAGGAGCAGCACAACAGCGAGCCCCGAGCCGCCTGTCGCCGCCTCCAGCGGTGGTTGACTCAGATCCGGCGATAGGTTCGGATGCTCAGCAATTTTCACCCAAATTCAGAAAACCAATTCTCAAAATCAAATTTCGAAAATTTCTAATTCCAAATTAAATTTCATTTTCGAAATCAGATTTCAAAAATCAAATAATTAACCCATAATTAATTAGAACATAAAACAATTATAAATCGAGCCCCGGGCTCTGATACCACTGTTGGAAATCCTTGACATCATCTAATGATACGCAGCGGAAATAACAGTCAAGGAAAATATCTAGATTTACAATTGATTCATGTGTAGAGATTACAAACACACAACAACATTTAGAATAACTTACTTGTTGTGTAGCAAACAATCTTGTAGCAATTCTTCTAGCAATTCCTGCAGTTGAATCCACTATTATGGTATCCACGCATATTGCAGATTCGATGCAGGAACAATTCCCGATGCACAATTCAATCATCGAAAGCTAGGAAATCTCCGATTGAATTCTATAGTGCTCTAAGTGTTTTGTCTCTTGTAATTTTTACGTATCTCACGTGTGTTCATCTCACAGACAAAAGAAATATATTCCTATTCTTATAGGAATAAGACACACGCCTGTAAACTCTAGGTTAAACAGGCCGGGCTTTTCTTTTGTCTCCAATTAATTAATCCAATAGTCAAACTATTTACTAATCAATTAAAGCTATTAGAATATATAAAATATATCCTAATCTAGTCCATATATCTTTCAGATTCGACCCTCTCAAGCCGTAGATGCAATTTATAAAATTTACAATTTTTGATATATTTTTAATTTTAGTTATTGTAATTTTCAAATTTAAATCTAATGAAATTTTCTATGTTTATTTGATTTAAAATTCAATTTTTCTTTTTTGTTGAAATAGAATCACATGTTGAAGAGAGGGTGCTTCTATAAATAGGTGGCTCTGCAGAGGCTTCTATAAATAAGTCTATTTTTTGAATTTGATTAAATTACCTCGATTTGACAAATCCGAAGTTCAGCCAATTTGTGAATTAAATAAAAACTAGACTTTGCTTCCATGCATTGTAGCATAATTATATTATACTCTCTTCGTCCCATAACAAGTGTCCTAATTTATTTCGTCCCATAACAAGTGTCCTAATTTGTTTCAATATGAAAATTTAGGTGAATATGATTAAAGAGTAGAAAAATAAAAATTGGTGGAACCCACTTTTGTTTTGTTAGATGAATAGAATTAAAGTAGAGATTATAAAAGATAAAATGTCAAATGTGATGAAGCCCGCTTTCTTATTATACTTGTTATGGATAGTTCAAAAAGAAAACTAGAACACTTGTTATGGGACGAAGGTCGGGTGTCCATACAGTGCGGACGACCTAACAAAAATGTAAAGATATATGCTAATGAATTTGAAAGAAAATAAAAAAAAATGTAAAGAAATATGGTAACAAATTTGAAAGAAAATAAAAGTATACAAAAAGAGATTTTTGTTTCATGAGAAGGAAAAGAGTTATTTCTTGATGGAGAGATAAATGCCAGAAATTATAGCAACTCCAGCGACTGTTACTCCAATAGAACTAAGTATCTTGGTCACTGTTATCGTCTTTTTTTCAATTGGCATGCTCAGAAGTTGCTTCACCTAAAACATTCAAGAGAGTAAAGTTACATCGGGCCGATATAATTGAAATCACAGCATAGAACGATCAATTAAGCCGAGTTAGAACAGCGGGGCATTATTTAAGAAATCGCGATTTCTCCTATGTAGAAGGTGAACATCAAGTAGAGAATCTGAACAATGTAATCAACGAATGGCATAATTTCTTTACCTCAACTGGTTGTTTCCAGTTCTTCTGGATTCCTGGTAAGTGGCCCTTTCCCACAACGGCTACCACCGAGTTATGTTCACGTGCTACTTTAAGTAATGTGGCTGACATATATCTACATACGGCAATATGGAATGAAAACAATCAAACATGCAATATTACAAGGATAAGAAACATAGAATATAATAGAGAAGAATTAGAAAGCATGAGAATACTAACTGGTCGCGCTCATGGACGAGGGTTTCCATGAGAGTGGGAAACTTCTTGCTCATCTCCTGAATTACTAGAGTTAGCATGTCAACATCGTCCATTTCCTTCAGCTACACAAAGGAAAAATAGACCTATTAACATCAGTAAAGTTCACTTCTCCAGATACAAGGAAGATAATATATGCCAGTCTTATACGGTGAGTTAGTATACCGTCTTGGCAAGATCTTCTGGGCTTGGCAAGAAAACTGCTTGAAACAGCAACGCGTACAATAATTTTGTCTTGTGCCAAAGAGGCATCTTGGCCCATGTTCTCCGCAACGTAATCTACCAACGAAGAAAAAACTAGAAACTGAAAAGGAAGAAAAGCTTAAACAATACTAACAACGAATCAAATTTAATCGTGCATGATTTTCTGGCTACAGGCAACGGAAAGGGATGACACAACTTGCTACTATTAATTAAGAGAAAAACATTATTGTAAACAAAACTCGATAGCCAGCAACAGCTGTTCATAATGCACAAACAGTATTGACTACGGAGGTAGAAACAGCAACAACAAAGCTAGCAAATTTGCCCAAATTGGGTTCTGTGTTACTTTAGAATAGTAAAATGAGAAGAAAAGTACCTGAACAGGTCGATCGCCCAGTATAACCCTGCCACCATATTTCATGGCTTCTTCATATGCCACTCGAAACTCTGCACCGGGCAGAACTTCAAGTTTACTAGCGACCTAGAAAAAGGCAGATCATAGAAAAACTATAAAGTCGCCAGATTTATCTGTTGTTTGTTGAAGCCAAAACGAGAAGTTTCTCTAGTAAGTTAGCATAAAATGAAAAACAGAATCATGCCTTAGCAAGAAACCAGCTGTAGAGTATCCCAAAAAGATTTTGTTTTTTCTTCCACATGTCCACCATTTCTCCCATGGTCGGCACCTGCAAAATATGGCTTATTTGTGAATTTGAGTTAACCATGAGCATATAAAAGAACCATCATCATGTATTGAATAAGGTATGAGAAAGTCAGATTACGGAAGCGTTCATACAAGTCGAGATCATTAGTTGCTGTTCTGAAAGTCAAAGGTGACCTCTTGTGATTAAGTTAATTCTCAGAGTCTATTGAGCAACAAGAATACAAGAAGCTTTCTATTCAAGTCTAGCTGCCGATCTCACCGAGTATCTATTTCAGTATCACCGAGTATCTATTTCAGTATCACCTGGCCTTATAGGACTTGAAACAAAGTTCACAAGAATTCATTGTGCTAATTATCTTCTCAAATCAATCATTCAGCCATATGACATTAAATTCATAGAGAGTAAAGGGTCATTGCAAGTAGTTCTAACTTCTCTCACCTCAGACGAAGCTTGGGTCCTATACATGTACATCTTCAAGAAACCGAGCAAAAGCAGACTACATGGCTCTAAAGCTATCATTTCATAATATTTATTGACTAATCACAAACACTGAACTCAATTAATTCTACAGAGAGAATAGAAATACAAATACAGACCAACCTTCAAGTTTTGCGGCGTAAGAATCGCAACGCGACTAGAGCACAGCTCCAAAAAGACAACCTGCAATAGACACATAACATTGCTATTTTGGGTAGTGACAAGGAAAATGGGGCATAATAATAATAGCAGAAGACCTCAAAGTACATGTTGTGACAGAATAGGATTATAGAACACAAACAAGAATAAAACGTAAAGAAGACACAAATTTACGTGGTTCACCAAAATGGTTACGTCCACGGGCAGAAAAGAGAACGGATATATATATGTGGAGATATACAGATACTGATTTATGGAGAAGAAACAGATTTACAGATAAGCTATGAAGCAATGTCTTGCTTAAGCTTGTGTTGGGATTGTTCTGGTGGTTTTTCTTTCCCTCGGCACTAATGCCTTATATAGGCAGAAAAACTAATTAAACAAATCCACAATTGCATGCCACCAACCATTTCAACAATTGCATGCCACCAACCATTTCAACAATTGCATGCCACCGAAAGCAATTGTGGATCACCAACCATTTCCTTTTTCCACAAAGGCTGCCAAGGAATAAATCAAGACAAATCAACAAATCTCCACCTTGACTTGAAGTTTCCTTGCAGCTGCATCATTACAATGCCAGATTAACAAATTCCCCCCTTTTCTGCCTCAGAATTGCCCTCCTTGGGCAACTAACATCTAGTGATGTTTAGCAAGTCCAAACAATGTCGAAACTTGCTATGTGGGACCGGCTTGGTGAACATGTCAGCAGGATTATCAGCGGTACCTACTTTCATCACCTTAATTCTCTGCTCATTTCTCAGAAAATGAAACCTCACATCAATATGCTTGGTTCTCTCATGATGGACTTGATCCTTGGTCAAACATATTGCACTCTGACTGTCACAAAACACAGTAACGTGATCATGATGTAGACCAAGGTCACCAATAAGTCCTTTCAACCAGATTCCCTCTTTAGTAGCTTCTGTCAACGCCATGTACTCTGCTTCAGTTGTAGAGAGAGTAACTGTAGCCTGCAAAGTTGCCTTCCAACTAACAACAGAACCACCAAGAGTGAAAACATAACCAGTCATAGATCTCCGACTATCAACATCTCCAGCATAGTCAGAATCAGAATAACCAGTTACATAACAGTTAGCATCACCTCCATAAGTGAGACCAACGTCAGACGTACCTTTGAGATACCGGAAAATCCTCTTCACAGCTTGCCAGTGTTCCTTTCCAGGTTTTCCCATGAACCTGCTGACAACACTAACAGCATGTGCAAGATCTGGTCTAGTGCAGACCATAGCGTACATCAGACTCCCTACTGCATTAGCATATGGAACTCGGGACATGTACTCCTGCTCAGCTTCAGATTTCGGTGCATGATTAGCGGATAAATGAATATTTGCAGCACTTGGAGTATCAATGGGCTTTGCGGTAGACATGCCAAATCTTGACAAGATCTTCTGAATGTAGCTCTTCTGTGACAAGAAAAGCTTATTCTTTTCCCTTTCCCTTTGTATCTCCATGCCCAGAATTTTCTTGGCAGCACCCAAATCCTTTATATCGAACTCAGCACTGAGCAGATCTTTCAACTTCTGAATATCAGATTTGGACTTCGCAGCTATAAGCATATCGTCCACATACAGGACGAGGTAGATCATGGAACCGTCATCAGCTTTGTTGTTATACACACAACAGTCATATGGACTCCTGTTGTATCCCAACTGGATCATGTAGCTATCAAACCTCTTATACCATTGCCTTGGAGATTGTTTTAGCCCATATAAGGACTTCTTCAACTTGCAAACAAAATCTTCCTTCCCCGGAACATGAAACCCCTCTGGCTGAGTCATGTAGATATCATCTTCGAGTATTCCATGTAGGAAAGCTGTCTTCACGTCCAGTTGCTCAAGTTCAAGATCCTGATGTGCTACTATTTCTAGTAACACTCTGATGGAAGTGTGTCTGACTACTGGTGAGAATATCTCATTATAGTCAACCCCCTCCTTTTGTGTGAACCCTCTTGCAACTAGCCGAGCTTTGTATCTCACACCCTCACCAGGTGTAGTCTCGTCCTTCCTCTTGAATATCCATTTGCAAGTAACTATTTTCCTCCCCTTAGGCCGTTTGACCAGCTCCCAAGTCAGATTCTTGGCAAGTGATTCCATTTCTTCTTTCATTGCAGCAAGCCATTGAGCCGACTCGCTGTCTGAAACAGCTTCTTTGTATGTCGATGGTTCACCTGCGTCTGGATTTTCCTCTTCAACCTCGTCAGCGACTTGTAATGCATAAGTCACCATATCCTCAAAACCGTACCTCTCAGGAGGTTTCACGCCTGTTCTCCTAGCTCTATCAAGAGCTATGCTTGTCTGGCGAGCTTCTGGATGAACATCTGAATTTGAGGTTTCAGATATTTCAGACGTAGTATGTTGATCTTCTCCACCTTGGAGTTGTGATTTACTCTTATCGAGAAAATCTTGCAGCTCCACCTGTTTATCAACACTACTACAATTTTCTACACCAATGGATTTTACAGTGGGGTTAAGCATAGAATTCTCAACAAAGACCACGTTCCTGCTTAAAATAACTCTATTTTCTACAGGTGACCAGATTCTATATCCCTTAACTCCATCCCCGAAACCAACAAATATACCCTTCTTAGCTCTTGGCTCTAATTTACCCTCACTAACATGATAGTAAACATTACAACCAAAAACTTTTAACAGCGAATAATCTGCAGGTTTATTAGACCATACCTCATAAGGTGTCTTGCAATCAATGCCAGTGTGAGGACCACGATTGATCAGATAGCATGCCGTGTTTACGGCTTCTGCCCAGAATCTTCTAGGCAAACCAGCATTCGAGAGCATGCATCTCGCTCTCTCCAGCAATGTCTGATTCATGCGTTCTGCCACACCATTCTGCTGCGGTGTATGTCGAATAGTGTGGTGTCGAGCAATCCCTGCATCTTTGCAGAACTCATTGTATTCAGACGAACAGAATTCCATACCATTATCAGTTCGCAACCGCTTTATCTTCTTCCCAGTCTGATTTTCCACCAACGCCTTCCACTGCTTGAACCTCTTGAAGGCTTCACTTTTGTGTTTCATGATAATTACCCAAGTCATTCTTGAGTAGTCATCAATCATAGACATAAAATATCTGTGGCCTCCAATAGACTCTACACGTGACGGACCCCAACAATCCAAATGAATGTAGTCGAGAGTCCCCTTGGTTTGATGAACGGCCTTCTTTGGAAACTTGCTGCGATGAAGCTTTCCAAACACACAATGTTCGCAGAATTCAAGATTCTGCACTTTGTGCCCAGAAAGAAGATCCCGTTTGGACAAAATTTGCATCCCTCTTTCTCCCATATGACCGAGCCTCATATGCCACAGCCTGGTCATGTCCTTGGTCTGAACTTCGGATGATGCAACATCAGCAGAACCTGTCACAGTGGAACCTTGTAGATAATACAAGGTACCACGTTTCAAGCCTTTCAGAACCACCTTTGAACCTTTACAAACATGCAAAACTCCACCTCGACCTTCGAAACTGAAACCCTTGTCGGCAAGGAGACTTAATGATATCAGTTTCTTCGTCATCTGTGGAACATGCCTGACTTCCTTCAAGGTGCAGAATTCCCCATCATTTGTCCGTATCCTGACTGAGCCCTTTCCAACCACCTTGCAGACAGCACTGTTGGCCATGGAAACATTGCCTCCATCTATTTGCTCATAGGTCGAGAAGAGCTCCCTCGTAGGACAAATATGGTATGATGCCCCAGTATCAAGAACCCACACATCATTACGATATGAGTGTTCTGCTGCAACTAAGGCCAGATCTTCTTCAGAATTTGTGTCATTTTCTGCTACAGCTGCAGAACCGCCGGCACCGTCTTGTTTCGTCTGCTTCCTCTTCTTAGGACAAGTATTTTTCCAGTGCCCTGGTTCTTTACAGTAGTTGCATAAGTCTTCAGGTTTAGGACCTTTTGAACCTTTATGGTTCGGCATCCCAGATTTCTTCCCAAATTTCTTCTGTCCTTTACCCTTGACAAACAGTCCGGATGCCTGGTTTTCTGTGATCGAGCCAGTTGCCTGGTGACGGTCCTCTCTGCTGTGGAGTGCAGATCGAACATCTTCCAGAGACAGACTATCTTTCCCAGTAATAAAAGATTCAACAAAATTCTCATACGACTCGGGTAAAGATACTAACAGTATTAAAGCAGCGTCCTCATCTTCTACTTTAACATCAATATTACGCAAATCTAGCAAAATTTTGTTTAATTTGTCTAGATGATCCCGAAGGGGTGTACCTTCCTGCATGCGTAATCGGAACAGGCGTTGCTTCAGGAGCAACTTGTTGGTTAGAGATTTCGTCATGTAGAGACTCTCTAACTTCATCCAGAGACCAGCGGCAGTTTCTTCATCAGCAACCTCGATGATAACATCGTCAGACAGACATAGCATGATCGTCGAGTGGGCCTTTTCTTCTCGGGTGTTCCACTCTTCTTTGTCATCAGAATTTGATTTATCTGATTTTGATTTTTCTGATAGAGGCGCCCACAATCCTTGTTGCTTTAGCAGAGATCGCATCTTGATCTGCCATAAGCCAAAACTATTTCTCCCGTCGAATTTGTCAACTTTTACGTTGAAAGCAGACATTCTTGATTTGCTCAAAAAAAAAAAAAAAAAATCCTAACAGAGCGGAAATGAACCTTGGTTCAAAAAACAAGGCTCCGATAAATTTTCACTATTCACGTGAATAGTAACAGCGAAAAATATCAGAAAAATATCTGCCACCAACGTGGCTCTGATACCAGTTTGTTGTGACAGAATAGGATTATAGAACACAAACAAGAATAAAACGTAAAGAAGACACAAATTTACGTGGTTCACCAAAATGGTTACGTCCACGGGCAGAAAAGAGAACGGATATATATATGTGGAGATATACAGATACTGATTTATGGAGAAGAAACAGATTTACAGATAAGCTATGAAGCAATGTCTTGCTTAAGCTTGTGTTGGGATTGTTCTGGTGGTTTTTCTTTCCCTCGGCACTAATGCCTTATATAGGCAGAAAAACTAATTAAACAAATCCACAATTGCATGCCACCAACCATTTCAACAATTGCATGCCACCAACCATTTCAACAATTGCATGCCACCGAAAGCAATTGTGGATCACCAACCATTTCCTTTTTCCACAAAGGCTGCCAAGGAATAAATCAAGACAAATCAACAGTACATTAAGAAGGCGTTTACTTTTAATGATTGTGTATTTTTATCCTTGTTACTAGGATTTCTCCAATCCTATCATTTCAATAAGATATGAATTAAACAAAATTAGCTCAAGTTATAGAAATTATCAAGGGTCTTGGGATATCCAAATTTCCAATCCATGACGCAAACAATGAATTATCATATACTACCACTAAGAGAAAAGAGTATTAGTACATAGTAGTTAAATCAATCAAAAGAAAAGCACCTGGGGTTTCAAGAATTCTATCACAGCCTGAACTTCTTGGCAAGATTCCTGAAAATGACAGAGCAATTCCCTTAAGCTATTCTGATTTAATAACCAATTTCTATCCGAACAATGCAACAAAATTCCCAGAAGTAATCAGAAGGAGAAAAACAGTTGGAAAATGGTAAAAAGAGCTGATTCAGATCTAGAAATTAAACTGTATAATCATGGAAATCTCAAAACAAATACATCAAAATAACACCAAAATTACCGTAGAAACGTGGGCGGTTCCAACCAAATATACATCGCAGACGCCGCCGTCCGCAGCCGACTCGCACGTGAGCATAGCCACACTCCTCGAGAGCTCCGGTGGCAGCACTCTCCTCTCATAACTGCTGTAACTGTCACTAATCGAGCTGCCATTTGCAGGCAGAGCCTCGTCGTCTTCGCCGAGGATCGTACCATCCTCTCCGACGTTCACAAAATCATCGATCCCGGCGGTCGCGGCCGGAGACGGAGGGTCCATTGTGAGGCGGCGGGAGGAGTGCTTGATGGCAATAGATCTGAACTGTGGACTGAGGCGGAGCGACCGTTTCGAATAAGGGCCGGCGGCGGTGGCGGTTGCGGTGGCGACGGCGAGCAGATGACTTAGCGAAATGAGTCGGTTTATTCCGTACATAAGTCGCAGCTACTTTCAATTTGGGGATAAATTGTGCGCATTTCTAACTCAAAAACCAAAATTATATTGCATATCAATATTACCAACTTTAACGTCCACGAGCCTAGCTCAAGTTGCAAAGCTTAGTCACCAAAAAATTCTTTTTTGTGAGAGATCTTGAGTTTAAATTTTATAATAATAATTCTTTCACTAAATATCATAATTAATATGGGATGTTTTAAAAAATTATATTTATTTTACAATCTATAAATTTAATTAATATTATACGAATTTAATTATTACTAACTCCATGATTTTCGATTGAACGTCCACAAAAAATATACTTTCTCCGTCCCGATTCAAAATATTATATAAATTTATTAATTATGTGTACGAATTATTTATTTATTTATATAAAAATATTTTTTATTATATTAATGGTTTATTATCATTTGTTCAAAATGAATGACTTAAATTATTTGTTTTATAATCTATAAATTTAATTAGTATTATATGGATTTAATTATTGCTAGCTCTATGATCCCCAATTGAGCGTTCACAGAAAATATACTCCCTCCGTCTCGATTCAATAGATGACCAAGCCTTGAACACGGATGTTAAGAAATGAATAATTTATAATAAAATAGGAGAGAGAAAGTAATTTTTGTTAATGATATATGTGTCTAAAAAGTAGTAGAAAGAGATAAAGAAAAGATAATTATGTATGATGTACAATGACATTTGGTGTAAACAATGAGTTATATGAGGATATTTGTTATGTATTAAATTTTCATTATAGGAAGTGACCTATTAAATTGGGACGTCTGAATAAGAAAATACGGCCTATTGAATTGGGACGGAAAGAGTATCATTTTTTTTGGGACATTACCCTACAGTACTTGTTAAATTTATTATTATACTCATTAAGTTGATAATATTGTTATTATTTGATGGATAAATTTATCATAAGAAAAGGAGGGCTAACAAAAATTTATGTCTTTAAATGTCTTCTTTCTTTTCCCACATTTTATAGAAAACAGAATATCACTATTTTTTCTTCCTTATTTTCATTTTAAGGAGTGATAATATTATCCTTCCATTATATTTATATTTTTGTTGCAACTTACACCTAAGAGGGTGCATATTACTCCCTCCGTCCGCCAAAATTATGTCACAATTACTATATCGGGCGTCCGCTAAGATTATGTCACTTTCCTTTTATGGCAATGGTCCCACCATCCTCTTTAATATTTTATCCTTACTAACACTCTTTATTTACAAAAAAACCACTCAAAATTCAATCTCAACCACCCATCTCATAAAGTGGTGGGACCCTTTCTCCACTACATCAAAATCATCACCAATTTTATTAAATCACGTGCCCAAGCAAATTGTCATAATCTTGGCGGACGGAGGGAGTAATTTTTTCCTTCTTAGACTTCCGAGTTTCTAAAATACTCCTCATCATCAGAAGTTAGACCCACATCAGGTGAATTTTCGATCGCCAACTAAGTTCTAATTTCTTCGTAAGTGAAACTCAGATGCAAATTGCAACAAACATATAAATTCATGCATTTTTTTACTTAATTGAAAGTTCAAGCGAAAATTACAACTTTTTCCAAAGTTTGTACGTGTATTTTTTTTTGTCATAACTCCTAATAAGTACTCCCTCCGTCTACCAAAAGTGTAAAATTGGTGATAATTTTTATGTAGTGGAGAAAATGTCTCACCATTTTTTGAAATGAGTGGTTGATATTGAATTGAATGTGGATTTTTTGTAAATAAATGGTATTTATAAGGATAAAAGATAAAGAAAAGATGTGAGACCATATTCAAAAAAGAAAAGTGTCATACTTTTGGTGGACACCCAAAATGACAAAAGTGTCATATTTTTGGTGAACAGAGGTAGTACTATCTTTCAGAAAAGCAGTTGCTATATTAGTTTGTGTTTTTGCTATATTTTGTTGTGAATTTTGGTCCCCAACTCTATATATACATGGATTGGTTAGGTAAAAACTACTAACTGAAAATGTACTACACTAAACGTATAAAATAATTATATTCGTTGTGAAATGGAGTACGCTCGAAAAAGAAAAAGAAAATTGCTCATGATAAAATTCAAACTAAGGTGTTGCATTTATTTATTTATAGAGGACGTTCATATGAAACCTTTTTTAAAATCTCATGCAGGAAACTTTGACGAGTGAATGCAACACTTGAATTCAAATCTCATGATAAACATTTTTTTTAAAGTGTAGTTAATTTTACTGTGAATACAATATGTTTAGTGAAATTCTGCAATTTTTACTTTTTTACAATCTGGTATGAAACGTTTCGAAGTTTTATTAGAAATATAGAAAGATCCAAATTCCTGACATCAGAAAATCAACATGGCATATTGGATCCAATTAGTATAGTATAAAAACTTAAATTCACCATCAATAGTATCACAAATTGTAAATTATTGCATAAAAACTCAAATTTTCAATCAAAAATATTCTAAATTATAAATTATAACATCAAAACTCAAATTCACAACTAAATATATCCTAATTATAAGTTAGAGCATAAAACTCGAAATACAATCAAAATTATTTGTAATTGTGAATTACGAAGATAAAATAGTAAGTATAATTATTTTTAATATTTTATATTAATAAGTACTCCATCCGTCCCAACTTTTAGTATTCAATTTTTCTTTTTTGGTCGTCCTACATTTTAGTATCCATTTCTATTTTTAGTATGAGTAAGTGGAACCCTTACTCCACTTTAATTATTTTAACATTTACATATCACATAAAATGTGGAACTCTTATTCCACTCATAACACACTCAATCATTTTATTAAAATTTGTGTCTCTCAACTGGATACTAAAAGCTGAGACGGAGGGAGTACTTTTTATTTTTACTATCTCGATTTGGAATTTAAAAATCTACTCTTATAAATATATCATTAAATATGAATTTGAATCTCTTGACCATCTCACGGTAAACTAGTCTCACACAAGATTAATAGTAATAATAATAATGAACCCTTACTTCAACATTGATTCTTTCTTAAAAAAGGATCAATAATGATTCTCCATTTCCACCCTTAATGACTCGAATCCTCGACCCATTGGAGGGGAGACGTCTTACCAACTGAACTACGCTTCGTTGTCTACTTCAACGCTGATTTTCCCTTCACTCATGTTACATAAATACAAAGCACTATTTAGTTGCAGTAAAATGGATTGGAAAAACACAAGAAAAGTGCTTCAACGATATCCCAACAAAGTATATGTATATAATGCAAAATACGTATGAAATACCCCTCATATCTATACAACCACCATTAACACAAAAGCAGCAGCTCAGTCTAGGCAAAGAGAAACAGTAAGGCAACATTAACATTCAAACTCCAATCAATCCATGTGATGCTCTACAAAGGCTTTCACAGACCAGCAACAAGAAAGTCGATAATCAACGGACAATCTCGAGCAAACAAATGGAAACGGGGCAGAGAGCGTGAGACAGATAAACTTTAACAAAAACATAACCTGGGAGCGCGCCTTTCATCCATACAGCCTTGTGCCGATCCCTCTCATGGCAGAGGGGGTCCAGCTAATGTTGATCTTTCCTGATGCATCAGACGAGGACATTGGGTTTCACCTCTCGATGAAACAGCAAACACAACACTAACACACGAATTTCCTAGGAAGGGCATTATGTGCTGAATGGACGCCAATCGGAATGGTATAGATGATGGTGATACGAAATACAACAGGGGTTAAATCCTAACACATGTTATAAGGTTGGAAAAACGGAACGAAGTTATTTCTAAGCATAATACACCGTATAAAAGTACACTGATGAAATTTTCTGAAGGCTTCAAGGACAAAAAGAATCAATTCTAGGTGAAGTTCTGTACTTGTTTGTATCATAAGGTTTCTCGCTTCTATGACTGAATTAAGTATTTTCCGTCTGAATATCAGCAACTGCAGGTGATCAACGAACAAACAATGTAACTACCATTGAACCCATAGAGAGAATAAAACTAAATCAATAAATAAAAATACCTTACTATTGCACATTAGACACATCCAAAGAATTGTTCCAAGGATGGAGCTGTGAAGACATTGGAGGCAGGTCGTTCGAGGTTGACAGATGAGACGTGAAGCTGATATTTTATGAATCTCTGAAAAATGATGTAGAAAACAATCAATTTCAAGCAATGCTGTGAAACAATCCTCCAAATAAACAAGTGGAAGAATGATGGATGAAGCATAACAAATACAACCAATTCCAAGCTATGATGTGAAACGATGTTTTCAAGAAACGAAGTTGGGGAATGTGAAGCATAAAAGCCATCCTACAAAGTTATATCTATCCATTTCCTCTAATAGAATTGTAGCATGCACAGAAACACAATGCAAATCATAATCTAACATCTTAATTCCATTTCAAAATGTGTATTTTGTTGAATATAGGATTTTCTTGAATTCGGCATCCCCTTCCAAGAAAGGATACATATTGTTTAGTATCAATGATAATATGACACTAATAATATTTATTCTGAAAAGAACATAGGTTAAACAATGCACAATAATAGACAGTATATCAATTAGTCAAGACATGTCTTCCCCTCTTTCCCGTCACAGCTCACATACCAGAGAGAGAAACACAACATCCACAGATAAGAGAACAGAGATTCAACCCTCCTGACTTAGGGGGAAAATCGTACAAGATATCCCCTTTCTTCAACTTAGATGAAAAGTCAAAACTGATTAATAAACTTATTGCAAGAATAAGAACTTGTTGATGGTCAAAATCAAGTAAGAAATACAATCTAAAATCTAAGCTTCAGATTACTTTAGACCAATCAATCAAAAGGACATCAAGCAACAAGCAGGTGTTTCTACTTTGTAATGACTAAAATGTACCATTGAAGGATATATCTAATAACGCACATTTCATGGATTCCTCTTGTTACGATATCCCACATCGGTTCCACATGAAAGTGTGGAATGGTGTATTGGAGGGGGTCAACCCTTTACCCTTGACCATGGTTTTGGGTTACGTTAGGGCTCCCTAACTTATATGTCTAACAATTTTCTTCAAGCTTTTATTAAGTTACCAAGATAAATACTTATATTTTGTTGAATAGAACAGAAGATAACAAAAGATAAGGAAGAGTTAGAACATACAGCTAACTGGGTAGTAATTTCAGGATTGGAGTCTATATGCCAATCTGGTTCCAATTGTCTGACAAAAGATGTCCGTCCATTCTCCGTGCCACAGAAAAGAACCTGCAAGCTCACTTCAGTTAAAGTAGTGTGTAGGCACTAGGCAGATGGAAAACATTAGATTTTCCAAACTACAAAATACTTAAAATTAGCTTACAAACTTACCTTGTGGACAAGAATAGGAACGTTTCTAACAACAATGTAATGCCACATAAAATGCACATTAATTTTCCGTAACTACATAAGCACATAACAATTTTTTTCAACTGACAACTTCCATTGTTGATTCTTCAAAAAGATAATCCCCTGCTAAATCATGTGGTACTCCAGATTATAGCTCAAAGGAGCATTTATATATTAAGAAAAATAAATGAAGGCCAACAGCTACCTTATCTTTGACTAAGCCACCTGATGTAAAAACCCCAGCATCTTCCAGAGCCACAAGGACTTTCTTCTGCAATGACAAAAAACTAATTGGTAATCTCGGAGTAAATTGCACCATATAGCAAACATAAAATGAAAAATACACCACATAATGACAAATAAGCAGCACAGACCAAACTTTGGAGTCGTGATGATTTGTTTCCGATTTATATAGGATCCAAGATAATATTTTCCTTGTAATTAAAAGGTAGTTCACAGTGCCAGCGAATGATACTAGCATGTCTCAATAAAAGATTATTGAAAGAGAAAAGTACCATCTCTTTGTTTTTTGTTTCCTAAAAGTTAAACAAACAAAAACAAAAAAAAGAACACCTTTTTAAAAAACCAAGAAGCCTAATTATTTGTTCATGTTCAATTGGAACCCAGAATAAATAAACCCAATAAATAGAGATTGTTTTAGAGGACTAGATTATAGAAGGAAGATAATTTCCGATATGAATGGATAGGCATCAATATTTAATCTAGCAAGTAGAACTGTAGAAGTATAACATGTCACCATCTAAATATAGCATGGTGAATACAACCATTCTTACAAAACAAAATTTGTTATAACAAAGCAACTATACAATCTATAAGAAATAAAAGTGGTGAAACTAAATTCAAGTGATCAATAACAGAAACTAGTTAAACTTTCTTTGTAAGTGAACCCCAGAAATAAATGTTTTTGAAAGCATACATCCTAATCTGATGTATGAGCACAAAGCATAAGCCAGGAAACAAAAAATAGGATTTCTGTGACACCATAATAAACAGGAAGAATGAGATGTAATTCCACATGATGGCTTGCAATATGTTGAAGTTCTTCACTGATCACAGATAAAAAAATCAACATTCACTAGAAAAAGACTTCCATCAAATGAAAATAAATGAATGGTAAACAAGAAAAGAGGATGCTTTACTTCACTCTCATCATCGAGAACCCTTTCCATCAGATAAAGATCGCAAAACTTTGTGATCTCAAGCAGCACCTCCAGCACAGATGATCTTACAGTCACTTGCTTCTGGAAAGAAATCCATTAACCACAAGAATCAGTGATTTGTAATAATGATTATCATATGCTATAGACTTGAAGATGAAGGTAACAACCTGTAGTTCCTCTGGAGTGCTCTCCTCAAGAATAACACCAAGCAACCTACACGTTACCTGCACAATTTAAGTAATGGAAAGAAAAGTTGAATGTGATTTACACGGGGGTAAGTATTTCATAAATCCCAAACCACAGTATTACTGAGTCTGACATTAATCAGACGTTTAACACCATTTGTATTATAGTAACCCAAAAAATTGCTTGATTCAGACACAAAACACACACAGAGAGACCATCAAACTTGATTGATAATTGACAGAACGCCTGTCCCTAACAGACCAAAAATGCAACAGCATTTCAGCTATGGGGCATGAATCTTGAACACCATGGTTTATTATGACGAGATTGTCATTTAGTTAACTATATAGTGAAATATCATCTGAATAGAGATGATAACCATATGTTAGGCAGCATTTCTTGAGCCGTACAACCATCTCAAAGTTTCCTAATAAAAATTCTCCAAGTAACTTAATTACCACAGTCAGTCTAGGAAAGTCTTTTCATGGCTTAAAGTTACCAAAAAGTCCGTCCATCTTATTTTCTACGAGCTTTATTGACCTCAAAAATGGTCCTAACTCCTAAGTGGCCCAAAATCAATTTTTTTCAACTTTTAGAGATCTATCAAGTTATCAACTATACAACACAACAATAGCAGAATGCTAGTACAAGTCATCCCAAATTAATGGTTCATTAAAATGTGAACAATACACCATATCAAACTATTCGGATTATATTTTAAGGAAGCATAAATATATTAGGCAAAGATAAAGTTAAAACAAAACAAGAAAGAGACTCCAATGTTCGAAAGTTCAGTAAGCACATAACACATATCAAATGCACAGACTAGAAAAAGAACATTCTTCCTGTATTAGGAATACAAGTCCTGCTATTGCTTTTAAGTAGTGATTGGCTACACTGCCAATGAAAAGCAGATAATCTAGCGTTCGAAATATTACCTTCCTTCCTTCACTCAACCTTTGCCTAACAATTTGTCCAAGGGTCGGCTGCAGTGGGATTAAAAAAAATGTCACTCTTGCTCTTCCCCAGCAATGTATAACTGAAAAAAACGAAGAAAAACCCTACCTTCACAGGCTGAAAGAACTCATCGATAACATTCTGGGTTGTTGAATCCCCTGAAGGATTGCTAGCCCCCGAGGACGAAGCATTCACTGTCTCAGAACTACTAACACCTGAACTACTCGCCGACCGTTTAGGTTGCCTTCTTTCAGGTTCACTAGGTGTTCTCAATAGTCTCCAAGTAAACACTAAAGCAAATGCTAGCCCTGCTATGGCCCCAACTGATCGTGAATCCTGCAACACATTCGACACATCATTTGGCCAAACATTCTGATCTTTTGTTAGCCAAACAAATTCCAAAGCAAGAAATAAGCTCGCAGTTTTTAACATAATCAAGCAATCAAGCCTCCGTATACCAATTTAGTCGTTTTTATACATAATAAAATTAACTGATCCTCACTTTATTACAGTTTACACCAGCATCCAATCTTGGGAAAGAGCCCCACAAAACAGATAGCTCGAATCGCAAATTCATAAACAGAAACGATGCCCGGTAATTAGCAATAAGTCAAGAAGAAACGGGAATCAACAAACAATTAAACGAAAATTAGATGAGAGATAATCAAAACGCACCAGGTCGCGGGGGAAATTGGAAAACTTGAGGGAGAGAAAAGCTCCAACGCGTTTGATCAACTGCAGAAGATCGTCCTTGGGATTATCAGCCATCGCGATTTCACGGAGATTTCAGCTCTGCCTATACCAATTGATAAAAAACGGATTGAAACCCTCGTTGCTCGCGCTAAAATTGAAGTTGCATTTGTAGCAGAATGATTTATTGCAGAGTGGCGAAGGATAGCAGATCGAAAGAGAGAAGAGAGACTGCAGAGGGGTCAATTTGTTATTTTTGTTAGTTTGGATATCTGAAAGAAAAAAAAGGAAAAGAAAAGGATTTCTTTCGAGGGTTAATTGCCCATAAATACACCACCTTTCCTTGAATTCTACAATTTCACATCACCTTTAAAATTCGCCCATAAATACATCACCTTTCCTTGAATTCTACAATTGCACATCACCTTTAAATCCGCCCCAAAATACATCACCTTTATATTTTTTCTGTTTTTACACATGACTAAAAAATCCTCAAGAAATAAATTAAAGTGTTTATTTATTTTTATAAAGAATTTTATTTTATTATATTTCCGCTGCTAAAAAGATATTTTAAATTTATATTTAACACTTTAATTAGATTAGGGTGTTACCACTTTAAATGACGTGGCTTCCAGATTGGTAAAACTGTGTCATTTTGAATGTTATGATCGTATGTGTTACCATATATTTTATTAACGTGGACAATAATTGCATGTTCCCACACTAAGTATACTATGTATGCTTATCCCATATTTAATATTTCAGGTAAATGACATTGGAGGTGCGTGGAGAATCGAATGGGCGCGTCGAACCTCTTTAAAAAAAATTAAAAAAAAAATGTTTCTTTCAAACTCATTATATTATTCATGTGGTACTTTTGATTATTGTAACTCTAAATTCCAAATTATATCAAATTCGTGTGAAATTTATTAAAATAAAAGTTTCATTTTATTTTCCTAATGTCATGACTTGTTTATTTTTTTAATTCAAGTTCTTTCTAAAAATTTATTCGAGAATTTATTTCTTTACGAAAATACTTATATATATATATATATATATATATATATATACGATTTTAAACTTTATAAAGAATTTTATTTTATTATATTTCCGCTGCTAAAAATATATTTAAATTTATAAATTAACACTTTAATTTATTTCTTGGGGATTTTTTAGTCATGTGCAAAAACAGAAAAAATATAAAGGTGATGTATTTTGGGGCGGATTTAAAGGTGATGTGCAATTGTAGAATTCAATGAAAGGTGGTGTATTTAGGGACGGATTTTAAAGGTGATGTGCAATTATAGAATTCAAGGAAATGTGGTGTATTTAGGGGCAATTAACCCTTCTTTCAATAATAAATAAAATAAAATGATTTATATTTGCCTTTTAATTAGAAAAAGTTTTGTGAGATGTTGACCTCATCGTCGCTACCCTCGCCAAAACTTTCTTTTTCTGTCTCATTTTAAATATCTTATTTTTTGTTCTCAAATTTTATTTGGAATATTTTATATTTTCTTTATTTATAAAATATTTGTCACATTATAAATAACACAAATTTTAATAAAATATGAATAGAATTACTATTGAATTAAAAGTCCCACTTACAATGCAAGTGGAACTAGTCCGTTCTCCCGTGCGATGCACGGAGTCATGGAAACTTCTTAAATCTAACGGATCATTTCATGATCAGTTAGATTTTTTTTTTGGAGGGAAATGATCAGTTAGATTAATTAATATTGTAAGAATAGTTTTTGTTAATTAAATTATTTAAATTGTTTGAGTAATGTATTATACCAATATCTATTTTAAATATTTTTACTTGGAAAATGTATGTTAAAACTATTTTCATAAGATATGAATAGATGAAAATATTACTTTAATTCATATTTCTTGTTAATGTGATGCATGGTATGGTCATAGTATAATAAAATAGTGACAAATAAATCACAAAAATTAAAATGTGTAGTAGTAAAATATTATTGATTTTGAGATACTCCATTTTATATAACATTCATATTGGTAAAATTATAGAAAAATGACTTAATCTATTTTGTTCATTTTCCATTAGTTCAAAAAAAGGAAAATGCTTATTTATTTGTATCATAAAAGAGCATAAATATTGTTTAAAAACATGCATTTCCAAGATTACTATTATTTCATAAATTTTCATGTACCCATCGTTTCTTAAATCAATATTCACATCAAGTATTTTTACACAAATATTAATGAAGCAAGAAAAGTTTCATTCCTCAATTCCAAGCATAAATATGATTCTCATGAGAATGTAAAATACCTAATATTTATTTGTTCTTACAGAAATGATAATCTCAATTCAAGATTTTTTTTCAAATTTCACCACCGTTTTTGAAACTTCTCTAGAAAAGAGATTTCTAAGTTGAATCATATAGGAACCTTTATGCCATATCAATATATCATATTATTTTTCTTCTTATTAAATTGGCAAAATTGTTAAAAATACCTTTGTTCCTTACGAACCAAATTAAAGACGATATATATGATACAGAGAATGTAAGAAAAGGGAAAAAAAAGGAACAAAGATAAAATTGAAAAAAAAAATCAAGAAACTACCTCAACAAAAACATAACAAAACATAAGTAAACTTCTAGACTATGAAAGAACATATCATAAAAAGGCAACCGAGTAACATATACACATCAAGAATATGAGATTGGACTTAAGTATTACATTCGTGTTAATTTGCACCTGTGAAGCTTCAAAATGGTGATTGGTTTTTCTCAGTGCCTTACTCGTTTCATGTCAAGATTCAAGATCAATCAAAATTACTTTTAAATAAATTGAAGTTTACCAATCATCATCATACAAGCATATTATTTACATATATTGCGCATTTTAAAGTAAGCAACCAAGATAGAGAACCAACATTATGAGATCATTTGATAATTCAGTGAGAACAGAAGTCTTGCCCCCTCTTATATGTTACCTCACGGTTTATGTTAGTTCTAGATTGATCACAAATGTTAGTTTTAAAATGAATCACCATTCAAATCCCGAATGTAAACTGTCGGGAGCTTACCTTCATCTTATTGCATTTGGTGACATCATTGAAGCTTGTCAATAGGCAACTCTGTTTTTCTGTCATATCGTTGTTGGAAATAGATTCTTCTCAAACTAAATTTCTTATGTGTATATTTCAAACATTTTGTTGTCTTGACAAATAGCATTCAAGACAGTAGTATTTTGTGATTCTAACTTTGAATAATTACATAGGTAGTAATAAAGCTGTAGACAATTAAATTTGTCGTCGAATTAAATCGTGCCACGTGTAAATTCATGAATTAAATATTCAATTATATTTTCTATTTTATTAAATGGGATTTTATTCCTAATTAAATAGATATATATATATGATTAATATTTAATATAATGAATTAATGGGCTTATTGGCCACTTAAGGCCCAAAGGCCCATGCATGGAGGCCCAAAGCTCATAAAAGCCCATGAGGCCCATCTCTAAAGTCTATAAATAGAAGAGTGGGGTGCTCATAAATCATAACTTGAAGGAGTGTAAGATTGGAGAGGAGGAGAATTGGAGAGCTAAGAAGAATTCTACCAAGTGTAGTCTTGCAAGAATTCAACTCAAGATCTTCAAGTGTCTTCAAATCTTCAAAGTTCAAGAGTTCAAGAATTCCATTCAAGTCTTCAAATCTTCAAAGTTCAAGAGTTCAAGAATTCAACTCAAGATCTTCAAGTCTTCAAATCTTCAAAGTTCAAGAGTTCAAGAATTCAACTCAAGATCTTCAAGCCTTCAAATCTTCAAAGTTCAAGAGTTCAAGAATTCCATTAAAGCCTTCAAATCTTCAAAGTTCAAGAGTTCAAGAATTCCATTCAAGTCTTCAAATCTTCAAGTGTTGAAGCATTTTCAAGATCTTCAAGAAAACAATCAAGCATCCTTCAAATCTTCAAGATCAAAAGCTTCAAGGCTTCAAATCTTCAAGATCAAAAGCTTCAAGGCGTTCTTACAAATTTTAAGGACGTTCTTCTTCAAATCAAATCAACTCCGACGTGCAATTCAAAATCATGGCTTGAAGCCCTTTGGACTGTCGTCATCAAATCAAAATATTTCAAGAACCTTTGAGATTGTTCGAGAATCAAATGGAAGAGAAGAATCAGAGGATCACCTAGAGATTGCAACCCGCAAAACTCTATCAAATTCTATCAAATTATCTTTGTAGCGCGCTTTTGTATTTTCTTAAATTGAAATACAAAAATTTGTGTTTACAAAAGCATACCTGGGGAAAAGGCAGACTTGATTAGATCACTACACCAACAATATGACCACTTCATCGGAATATAGAGATCCATGTTTCACTTGTGTCCCTCCTCATTATATATGCATATTTGCTGTGTGTTTTAAGCACTCCGACAAATACTACCAGAACACCAAGAAAAGAATCACATGGCTTTCTCTTCGCTTTTGATTCACCTCCTATTACCCATGATTTTGAGCGTGTCTTATGAAACTCCTTCTAGCTATTACTATGCATTTTCGTATGCAGTTTACACAGATTGGGAGTGGACGTGTATATGAGAGGGAGAGAGAGAGAAAATGCTACTCTATAACAAAGTTATAAGAAATAATGTATTGGACATGGGTTTGAGGCTTTGAGCCATTGGTGGAGCTACAACGTGATCAATAAACTGTTTTTTCAAATATAACTATCAATTTTGGCCGGAAAAGAAAACTGCTAAAAACTGTGTTTTAATATAATATATATATAGATAAATAGATATATAGATATAGATTAATTAAAATAGATATAGATTTGTCCTTTATACGTTGTTTTATTTGCTAAATTAATTGTCACAAACTGTGTTTTCATATAATATATAGATTGTATGAACTCTACTACTATAAATGAAAGTCACAAGTTTTTTATGCACAGATCAAAAATAAAATTGTGACAAATTTTTCAATGACATTGTTGTGCCCAAAAAATATCACTCATAGCATAAAGTTAAAGAATAAGACTGCGAAAATATAACACATGAAGATTGCGAAAATATAGAGAACTTTTGTATTGAATATTGCGTAAGGCTTTGAAACATTGAGAGCTTGTGAATAATGATTTTACAATGAGATTTTACATGTATAGGCTAAAATATCATGAATCATAGTAGGAAAATGACTCATTTTAGACTTATAATTGGACTATAACATTTGATATCTATCTTGTATTTTACCTTGATCTCCTTCATGTCGAAATATGCGGAACTCTTTGGATAAGGTTGGATCCGGAAGCATTGTTTCCGGAGAATTTGAACCGAATCTATTTTGATATTTTTATTTTCAAGGGATGCATATTTTTGTCCTCATCTGACGTAGAGAGTATCAAATTAAATACTAAAAAGAATATATAGACTATCTTTTTGTTGCATATACTTCTTTCTTCCTTTAAAATACAACTAGTACACCCACCCCTGCGATGCACAAAGTCATTATAACTTCATTTCATTTAGATTAAAAATTCAATTTATTAATCATGCTTAAATACAATTTATTCATGAGACAATCAAACTCAATTTTTTGATCAATGATCTATAATATCTACAAACACTAAATTTCAATTTCAATTGTGTAAACTTTTTTCTCCTCGTTGAGAACCCTAGTTTTTTCTCAAAGGTTTTTTTTGTAATCTATGAAAAAGCACATGGCGGCTCAAGATCTGTCAAACGAAGATGATGAACTGCTCATCGATGATGAGGTCACGGGCGATTCAAATGTAACTGTGGATCTTTGTTTGGTGGGTCGTTTTCTCACTGAACAACCCATCAATTTCAATCTCATGAGAAGCCGACTTGCAAGTGTGTGGTGATCGGGGAAAGGGATTTTTGTCAAAGATATAGGGAAAGGACGCTACATATTTCAATTCTTTCACGAGATTGATCTTCAACGTGTCTATGATGGTGGACCATGGGCTTTTGGAAAATTTTCCCTTATTCTTCATCGTCTGAAACGTGGGGAGTTTCCTCTGAATGTACCCTTGGATGTTCTACCCTTCTAGGTGCAGATACATGATCTGCCGGAGGGGTATATCACGGAGGGAGTGGGGCATCTGCTTGGAAATTTTATTGGTACGTTCATGGAGTTTGATACTACTAACAACACTGGGGTTTGGCGGCAGTATATGCATGTGAGAGTGGGTGTCCGCGTCAGATCCACTTAAAAGGTTCAAAAAACTCAAACAAAAGATGGAACTAAGTTTGTGGCAAACTTTAAATATGAGAGATTGAATATTTTTTGCTTTCTCTGTGGTCGTTTGGGGCATTCTTTGTGATTTAATTTTCAAGCTGGGGATGAAGGAGGCTAATCGGGAGTGGGGAGTCTGGTTGAAGGCGACGGATCGGCGAGGGTTAGCTCTTGCGGGTGACAAGTGGATTAGGGTTGACGATTCTAATGCAAACCCTACCACAAGGCGGCTGGATCTAGGGTTTTGCATGATAAGGGTTTTTTGGAGTAAAAAAGAAAAGAATCGGAAAATCAGGATATACCTTTTGAATCGAGTGAAACGAGCCCTTTGCAAATTACTGGTGTTCTCAATACGAACCGGCTGGTTCTCAAGGATGTGAGTAATGAGTTTCATGATCGAGATTCCATGATGATTGACGAATCATCTGAGCTATTGTTGGATGAACATAAGAGGCGGCGTGGTTTTGCTCCTAGTGGTATGGAAACTTCTTCAGCGTTGGTTACTTTTCCTGACGGTTTGTCCGAGGATGGTTCCGACGCACCAAAATTAAAAACGGCGGGCTCCGGATCCGGGGCCGGCCGAGCCCAATGAATGCTATATGTTGGAACTGTCGGGGTTTGGGCCAACCGCTTGCAGTTCATGTTCTCTCTGAACTTGTCAGAGTTCATAAGCCTAATTTCCTCTTTCTTTGTGAGACTTTATCTTCTAGGTCTCGTATGGAAGAGTTCTGTGTCAAGTTACATTTTGAAGGTTGTTTTGTTGTCGATTGTGTTGGTCGTAGTGGTGGTATTTGTATGTTCTGGAAATCTTCTAACAGTTGCAAGTTACTTGGTTTTTCTAATAATTATATCGATATGCTTGTTTCCGATGATAGAGGCGATTGGCGCCTCACTGGCTTTTATGGTTTTTCGGAGAGAGCTCGTAGACGTGACTCTTGGCAGTTGCTTCGACGTCTTACGGGGCTTCATTCTTATCCGTGGATCATTTTTGGAGATTTCAACGATATTTTGGATCCGGGAGATAAACGAGGGCGTGTTGCTCATCCTCAATGGCTTTTTGCAGGGTTTAGAGCTGCTGTCCTGGATTGTGGTTTGTCCGATGTTTCTCTAGATGGATACCCGTTCACGTGGTCTCGAGGCTTGGGTACTGATTATTTCGTTGAAGAACGTCTTGATAGAGGTTTGGCGAATTTTAGTTGGAAGGCTCGTTTTCCTGAGGCTATTCTTCATCCTCTCACCGTTCCAATGTCTGACCATGTGCCTTTATTATTGAATTGTTTGAGTTTGGAGTCAGCACGGGGTGTGCGACGCTTTTGTTTTGAGAATAAGTGGTGTTTAGAGCCGGATTTGCCAAATGTTGTTCGGAATTGCTAGACGAATTTGTGTGGTGTTAGTATTATTGACCGCCTTACGGCGGTGTCTGATTCTATCTCGGTTTGGGCTCGGCATCTTCGGCATAACAAGGGTTTTGATAAGGTTAAACTTCAGAGATTGATCTCTTCTTTTCAAGGGAGGGCTGATATTGATGCTGCTCGAAAGTTACAAGAGGCTCGAAAGGAGCTAGTTGGTCTCTATCTCCGTGAGGAAGCGCACTGGAAACAACGTGCAAAGCAGCACTGGCTCAAAGAGGGTGACTATAACTCTAAGTTTTTTCATGCTATGGCTTCGGCTCGCCGAAAGAAGAATATGATTGTCCGGTTACAGAGGGATGATGGGAGTTGGACCGAGGGTATGGATGATGTTAAGCTTGTTGCTACAAATTATTTTGTGCATTTGTTTGATATGCCGCAGGGAGATACTAATTTTCATCAAGTCCTTGATAGACTTCAGCTTTGTGTGGATAATGATATGAATGTGAAGCTTACTAAAAACTTTCATATGAATTCAAGGTTGCCCTCTTCCAGATGCACCCGGATAAATCGTCGGGCCCCGATGACCTGAATCCTAAGTTTTTCCAGAAGTTTTGGAATGTTTTAGGGGAGGATATTTTTCACAACTGTTCTTCGTGGTTTTCGGATGGGGTTTTCCCGCAGGGGCTGAATCATACTTGGATTTCCCTTATTCCAAAAGTCGATTCCCTGTCTAATATGAAAGAGTTACGACCTATTGCCTTATGCAATGTGTTGTATAAATGTAGTGACCCGCTCTTTTATATATTTTAAATCTAGTAATGAGTGTTTATTTTTGTTCATCAGTGAATGAAAACGGTTTTTATCCTAATATGAATTCAGCTTATGATCCTGAATTTATATTGTTAAAGCAGTTAATGATATTATTTCAGAGTTATAACTGACTTAGCAAAGTCACGTTATTTATTTAAGCAAGATGAAATTAGATTTTATCTTTATTCAAGTCGTGATTTATTTCTGACTCGTGAGTTAATTAAATCTGCGGATTTAATTTAAATATTAGAACAACAAACGAATTAAATCTACGGATTTAATTTAGATTCATTTTATAATTTATCGATTTAAGTGAGAAATCACATGTCGAAATACGAGATTTATTTAAATAAACAGTATCAAGCATATACGAGCACACGATCCATCTTACAGTTACAGAATCACCGAGACAGAGAAAATACATCAATAATTCTCCTCTACATTTTTTTTCCTTTCTTTTTCTTCTCTTTTTCTTTCCATTAATTTTGTTCCCCACTCCATCAACTCCACTACCCTATGCTCCCCACCATCTCCACTACCTTTGCTCCCCATCAACTCCAACACTTCACCCATTCCTTCCATTTCGCACCAGCAATCACAAAGAGAAGGAAGACTTGGCTTAACTATTTTGCCAAGATTTCAAGCTGCTCCAGTCCAGTAGTACCCCAACACTCGAAGCTAGAGTTTATTGGGTGAAAAACCGTGCATGAGGTAAGGCAGCGAATCTGCCATAAGCACACTGCTCCGGCAGTGTTTTGCAAGGCAATTCCAGCCATCCAAACGGTTCCCAAAAATTCCCAAATTAATTGTGTATCATCTTTCATACATTTTCTATATTTTGGTAAAATTTCAGAATATTTAGAGCTCGCATGATTTATTTATGAATTTTTAAACATCACTGCCCATCTGGAATACATTTTTGGTAAACAATCTTTGGGAGATCATAAGTAAAGTTTCACTCGGTGAAAACCTTTGAAACTTGAATATGTCACTCTAGACTCCCGTATCTTTCTTTTGACATCGGCCTCACCATTTTTGAATAAGGGAAACAACCGGTATAAATTCTTGAAATCTAGTTCTTATTCCATGTACCATCCAGTAGATTTTACAAACCTACGACTTTGAGGTGGAAAAGGCCGACTTAAATATTTGATTCTCAAGCCTATCTTTCTACTGAATATTCACTGACATGTTGGGAACTTACTTGTTCAGTTTTAGAATTTTTGGTGAAGCTTAAAGTGGTTTTTCCGATTTATGTTCTGAATCTGCCAAACTTGAACTCTTTTTGTGCACTGAACTTTAGATAGTCATATCTTCTAAACCATGAAGGTTCTTAGAGTAAATCCAACTGGAGAGTGTTATGATCTCTCCCTAGTTTCCAGATTGACCTTTGGGGTTCCCAGTGGAGTTTTGTAAAGGGAGATATGAATTTTTAAAGAAAGCCCACTGACTTGGTTGTAATCTGGAAATATGAAATTTACAGATTTTTGCTTGTTAAATACCCATCTTTGAGAGGGCATATCTTGCTCGTTTGAATTGTTTTTCATTCGATTCAAATTGGAGAATGATCCTTGAAATGTCTAGTTTCCAGAATGTCTTTTGGAGCCTCATTTGGAGATCCGAGGTAGATTTGGTGTCTGTTGTAAAACAACCCCTTAAGAGCTCAAGTTGTTGAATTATTTTCTATGTATCAAAGTTTATTTTAAAGGATGTTTCGTGAAAGATTTAGTATATGTGCGTAACAAGTTTGGGACTATTTATTTTAAATGAGGTCCGTTCTTTATTTAAATTAGGATGGACTTTTAATGAATATTTTTGGGATTAAACTATTATTTCTTGATTTATATAAATTATTTTTAAGGACTTATAAATATGAATTTCGTAGGCCTACTGACCTACTGTGATCGACGGTTTGTCGATGTCTAACAGCTTTGAAAATTTTATAGCAAGTCCCTACATGAGTCTTGAGTACCCTGGTAAAATTTCAAGCCATTCCAACTTCGTATGATACTTCTTTAAAATGTAAAACCTAAACTGCACATTACTACTGAGAATTTCAGAGAACAGAGAAAAGAGTCATTTATTTCAGTAGCTTCCTGGGTGATCTAGCTTTCCAAATTTTTATGGTATTAACCTTATTGTGTTATTGAGATATCCACCAAAGTTGAGCCCAGTTTGACAACGTTTACTAGTTTTCAAAAATACAAGTTTTCGATTGTTCAAAACTGCCGAACATGGTAGATCGTGGTAAAAACGTCATATCTCTCAAACCACTTGGAGTTTTCGACTCTATTTTTTTTTATATGAAACTAGACTCGAAGATCTTTCTTTCGGTATGAGTCTCGAGTCCAGGAGATGTCGGAGTCAGAACAGATTAAATTTTGAAGTTGAGTCAGTGTAAAAGCAGAGCATGTTTTGATGATGTTTGATTGTGATTCTTATGTGCCTTATGTTGAGCCTTTTTATTTTATTTTATTTTTTTTTAATTTTATAACATTACTTGTTCTTATTTATTAAGCCCGATTAATTATGAGATTATAAAGCGAATAAGTTGAAGTATTTATTTTCTATTGACTACGAGGAGCGGGGTTTATTTAATTGACGGATTAGAACACCCCGAAGAGAACGGATTAATTTTTGTTAATTATCCGGCTTCATGAGACGAGACTTAGCTTTTGTTTAAATCCGATAGCCTGGATTAACAATAGAAATTCCCTGATTATTATCTCAGAATAATAGTTCATGCATACGAGATTCATGCATAGTTTAATTACGCATTCTCATTTAATTGAGAATTTTCCCTCGATTTAAAGTCTTACGTTATTTTCTCGGATTAAAGGTCGAGCGCAAGAATAAGAGCTCGTCAAGGAGTCACTAATCTGTAGCAAAGCTTTGCTATCAGGTGGGCATTACTTTCATATATATCAAATGAGTTTAAATGTTACATTCAAGCAAGTTATTTCATGACTAAATTAATTGAAGTTATTTCAAATATTGTCTTGCCATAAAATGTTTTAATTTCAGTATGATATCTATCTGATGTGGCTTTTATCATGTAATCGAATTCGGGTCTTGAGCAGTTGATAGCTATCCTGCCAGGGCTAGTGTACACCAGTGACCGTGAGTCATCTAGCGGGTTGGCCGGTCAAGTGACCGTGAGAGGTGGCCACCTCTCCGGCACACAGTTCCAGATATGATAGATTACAAGAGAACTTAGTCTGCAGACGAACTTTAAGAATCACAAATGAATTTAGTAAGCTTGGGCCTTTTTAGAGAAAAACTCCCTTGCTGTACTGTTTATGATGGCATGACAATTTACAACTTTACGAAGCATGTTATATTTCATAGTAGGCATATGTGCCCACTGAGTACTTTTGTACTCAGCCCTGCATATATTTTTAAATGTGCAGGTTGAGCAGCTGCCGATGGTGATGAAGTGACGAGCGGGACTCTTTTGTCTTATTATGTATTAATGAACTCTAGGGTTACATGTCTTCATACATGTAATCAGAACCTTATTCCGCTGCGTACTCAGAAGTTTTATGTTATTTTGGATAAGTCGGAGTTATCCGAACTTGTTAGTTATTTGAGTCTATACGACAAAAACTCTGTTATATTATAGATATCTATGTTGTTAACAATGATGAAATACGATCCTTTCTTGTTTGATTATTCCCCTTTCTACCCCGCTTCTTATCTCCCTCCATTAGCCACGATTTCCCGGCTTAATTATCCTTAATTAGGACCGGTCGTGACAATAAAATAGCTTCCAAGGTTCTTTGTAATCGTTTGAAGAGTGTTTTGCCGACCCTTATTGACCGAGCCCAGTCCGCCTTCGTGGAGGGTAGATTGATCCAAGACAATATTCTCATTGCGTTTGAGACTATTCATTCTATGAAGAAGAAGATTCGGGGCAAGTTTAGGTCGTTTGCTTTCAAGATCGATATTAGTAAAGCTTACGATAGAGTTAATTGGGGTTATTTAGATGCTGTTCTTAGGCGTCTGGGTTTCTGCGATAAATGGTGTGCTTGGATGCGTATGTGTGTTCAAACGGTTTCTTATGATGTACTGGTGAATGGGGAGCCGGTTGGTCCGATAATTCCTATGCGGGGTCTTCGCCAGGGTGACCCTCTTTCGCCCTATTTATTCATCCTCTACTCTGAGGGGCTCTCTGCTATGGTGCAACATGAGACGGCCAGGGGGAATCTGCATGGTGTGCAATCGGGCAGAGGTGGTCCGGCGATCTCTCATCTCATGTTCGCTGACGATTGTATATTTTTCTGTAGGGCTGTGAGACATGAATGTGAAGTTCTTAAGCGGGTCTTGAAAGATTATGAAGAAGCTTCGGGGCAGGCTATTAATTTACAAAAGTCGGGGATATTTTTCAGCTCAAATGTGAGCTCGACCGTTCGTGAGGAAATTTCAGTTTGCATGGGCGTTTCTCTTCCTCTCAACACGGGTCGGTATCTCGGCCTTCCTTCTCTTGTAGGGCGGAAAGAACGGGAAATTTTTAATTATCTGCGGGATAGAATGTGGTCTTAGATTCAAGGTTGGAGCAACAAGAAACTCTCTAAAGCAGGGAAGGAGATTCTTATAAAATGTGTGGCTCAGGCGATTCCCTATTATTGTATGGCTATCTTTTCCCTCCCTGTGGGTTTGACGGATGAGCTCGAATGTATGCTTAATTCCTTTTGGTGGGGGCAACAATGGTGCGACAGGTAAAGGAATAAATTGGTTGAAATGGGAGAGATTATGTGTTGATAAGAAATTGGGAGGGCTTGGTTTTCGAAGTTTTCAACTTTTCAATGCTGCGATGCTTGGAAAAACTGCTTGGCGCCTTATTGAGGGGCCCGATGCTCTTGTTTGCAGAATGCTTAGAGCTAAGTATTACCCACAGGGCGATTTCCTCACGGCGAAGGTGGGGCACAACCCAAGCTTTACTTGGTGTAGTATATGTTCGGCCTAGGATTTGATTAGGAGAGGGTCTCGGTGGAGGATTGGTGACGGCTCTACTGTTCGTTTCTTCAAAGATCCGTGGTTGAGAACTAAGTCCTCCTTTCGGGTTACGCAAACTCTTTACCCCCCGGTTATGATGGATATCACGGTTCAAGAGTTATTGGTTCCAGGAACAAATCAATGGGATTTTGATCGTCTAAAGGTGCTGGTTCCTGCTGCAGAAATAAAAGAGATTATGAGCTCCCCGATTTTCTCAAATGGCTGCCCCGATAAGCTCATTTGGCATTTCTCTAATAATGGGCGCTATAGGGTAAAATCTGCCTACAATCTTGCTAGTTCTTTGACGTTGGATTTCACTCATTCTGTGGTTGGTCAGTGGGATAATTTGTGGAAAGTGGATATTCCTCCGAAGGTCAAGAACTTTCTTTGGCGTGCGGCGCGGAATAATCTTCCCTCAAAAGAACGTCTTTTATCCCGTGGTGTTACGGTTGGGGGTGATTGTCCTATTTGTAAACGTGGCTAAAATGACTATCTATTGAAGATATCTTTTCTATATTGTCCTTTTTCTTCAAAATTTCAGAGGCCAAAAGGAGGTTTAAAATCTTCACCAAGATTATCAAATAAATCACTAAAAACAATTATAAAATACAATCAACCAAAATAATTGAAATACAAAACTATAATAAACCAAATTATAGGCATGGGATAGAACATTATTTCTATTCTTGTTAAGAAAGGGAGCAATCATATTTTTGGTACCTCAAATTGTTCAAAAGGCAACTTTGCTTGCCATCCACGTTCAAATCTCATCCCGAGTATAACGTTAAGATTCTTGTGACTACATTTTAGACCCTACCTCACTCTTTTGGACCTCTTCCTGGCTGCCTCAAACTCATCTTTAGTGGAGGATGAATTTATCTCACCATCACTGTCCTCGTAATCTGACACAACAGGTTCTTTCTCAGTCTCAATGCCTTCATCATCTTCAACTTGACCTACTAGCTTATCAAAGACATCTCTACGAATAGGTTTTCTCTTCAAATTCCTTCAGGCTGATTGGTACTCTTCATCTTCAGATGCCAATTCCACATCCTCCAAGTCATCATCTGTTTCATCTTCATGGCTTGGTTGGTACTCATCATCCTCTGAGCTATGTCCATCAATCAGTTCACGAGTATGTTGCTCAATCTCATAACTATTACAACCTCTATCCAACTCCAAATCCGGAGTTTCCTCTTGATAATCCAAACCATGATCTACATACACAGAGAATGTTCTCTGATTTTGGGATAAATGTGATAACATTTGCATCACATCCCTGTCTTCACTTAAGATATTGTATTCCTTCGTAAGCGGAATTCTGAACATTAAGGCAACTCAAACACTTATATATGCACTTCATCCTCAATGTCAAGAAAATCGAACCTATTCTGATCTAGTCCATCTCTCAGTGCAGACTTACAACCAACATAAATTTGATAGCCTCCTATCCAACTAAAAAAGCTACCATGATGTATAAATAGATCGAACGAGCTGTTTCAAGAACAAAAAAAATCATAGAAATTATGTTTCGATTTGCCTCAAACTCAACATGCAACCATTCAAAGACAACAAGAAAAACAACTACAAAAAGATTTTAGAGGATTAGACAAAAACTAAGCACACACCTTTATGCCATTACTGCATTTCTACTCTTGCACAACCTTCGACCTTCGTCTTCGATCACCCAGAAAAACGGAAGAGAAACGACGCCTTAACCTTCGACCTTCTTCTCCTCTGCTGAATATTTTCTATTGCCTTAACACTGAAAAAACGGTTCAAATTCCTCCACGCCTTTTATAAATCTCAAGACGAAACGACGTCGTATAGGGTTATGTGGCATACACTGCACACGACGCCACATTTTGCCACGTTTTGAGTGAATATCGCCACATGTATTAAATTAAAGTTCTTATCGTGATATTTAATTTGATGTACATATTAAATATTTTATATTTAGTCGAATTTCATAATGTTAGAAAGAAATAAAACAAAACAAAAACAAAAAAGACAAAGAAAAAGAAAAAAAATAGTTTACAAACAAACTTTTGATTTTATTTTAACTACAAAATTGCCACTCAATTTTGAAATTAATTTGAAATTGATTTTCAATTCAAAGTTGTCCTTTCAATATAACTAGTATTTGCATCCCGTGTAATACACAGATTTTTTATATATATATTTATATAAAATTAATACTAATTCAATTATTATACTTATAAATAAAAAAAATTAATTTTAATTAAATATATTTGAATTGAATATTAAAAAAATAAAAAATAAAAAGAATTCACAATTATAAAATTTGATATTATGAAAAACAAAAATAAATACTAATTAAAAATATATTTATTCAAAATAGATGAGAGAGGAGAGAGAAATTTATAAAAGTTTAATATTTAAACAAATTTAATTTTTATATTTTAAATCAAATATTTTCATAAAATATATTATATTAAAGCTCTTATCGTGATCTTTAATTTGATATGCATATTAAATATTTTATAATTAATCGAATTTCACAATTTTGGAAAGAAATGTAACAACAAATAAGAAGTTAAAGAAAATGAAAATAAAAGGAAAAATATATAGTTTAAACATAAACCTTCAATTTTATTATAACTACAAAATTGCCATTCAATTTTAAAATTAATTTGAAATTCATTTCAAATTGGAAACTCTCTTTTTAATATAGTATAGATATATATATATTACAAACCCAACAATATTAATTTTTAAAGGTTTTACTATATTTGTTAAATAAATTGCATATATATTTTATTTTTTAATTTACAATATTAGAAACATGATGCTTTCTCACTGGAGTAAACTAATAATGTGAATTACATTACAATATTTATAATCATTTGGCTAAAATTACAAGATGTAATACTAGCTACGACAAGAAAGTCGATCTAGTCCATCTCTTAGTGCAGACTTACCACCAACATAAATTTGATAGCCTCCTATCCAACTAAAAAAGTCACCATGATGTATAAATAGATCGAACGAGCTGTTGCAAGAACCAAAAAAAATCAAAGAAATTCAGTTTCGATTTGCCTCAAACTCAACATGCAACCATTCAAAGGCAACAAGAAAAACAACTACAAAAAGATTTTAGAGGATTAGACAAAAACTAAGCACACACCTTTATGCCATTACTGCATTTCTACCGTTGCACGACCTTCGACCTTCATCTCCGATCACCCAGAAAAACGGAAGAGAAACGACGCCTTAACCTTCGACCTTCGTCTCCTCTACTAAAAATTTTCTATTGCCTTAACACTGAAAAACGGTTCAAATTCCTCCACGCCTTTTATAAATCTCAAGACATAACGACGTCGTATAGGGTTATGTGGCATACACTGCACATGTCGACGCCATGTTTTGCCACATTTTGAATGAATATAGCCACATAGGATAATTCCGATATCGGATTTGACCGGAAATTTCCGTCATGGAAAAATTGGGAAAAATCGATAATTGGTGAATTTTTAATAGGAAGTTCAAAGATTCTGGGAAAAAACGGAAAGTGACTATAGTTTATGAATTTAGAGACAATTAACCCTTTAAATAAATATAACTTAACATTTTAAATCAAATATTTACATAAAATATGTATTAAATTAAAGTTCTTATCGTGATATTTAATTTGATATGCATATTAAATTTTTTTATATTTAGTCGAATTTCATAATGTTAGAAAGAAATATAACAAAACAAAAATAAAAAAGACAAAGGAAAAGAAAAAGAAAAAGAAAAAAAATAGTTTACAAACAAACTTTTGATTTTATTTTAACTACAAAATTGCCACTCAATTTTGAAATTAATGTGAAAGTGATTTCCAATTGAAAGTTGTCTTTTTAATATAGTACCAGCATTTGCATTTGTGCAACACACGAAAAATATTTTTATATTTTATTATATACTCCATCCATCCCACGAATCTTGACACGTTTTTCTTTTTGGGCCGTCCCACGAATCTTGACACATTTTCAAATAAGGTAATACTCCCTCCGTCCACCAATTCAAGGCCTACTTGCCTTTTTGGTCCGTCCACAAAAACAAGGCCTACCTATTTTTGGTAAGTTTTTATTCATTATTTAATCAAAAAAGTCAAAGATTCTTTACAAAAAAGTGGGACCCTTTCTCCACTCAACTAATAAAAATGCACTTTTTCTTAAAAAGTGGGACTCTTTCTCCACTCAACTAATAAAAATACACTTTTTTTTAAAACCCGTGTTTTTTCATATAGGCCTTTAATTGGTGGACGGAGGGAGTAATTATTACATTCTCTTTCCTACTTTATCACTTTTATTACTTTCTCTCTCCTATTTTATCATTTTTATTATCTTCTCTCTCTTACTTTATCACTTGTATACTTTATTAACTACACACTTAAAACACTAATCTACAACTCCTTAATTCCCATGCCGAAACCAAACGTGTCGAGATTCGTGGGACGGAGGGAGTATAAAATTGATTATCATTTGATTATTATATAAAAATTATAAATATAATTAAAAATACTAATTTAAGATAAATATATTTTAGTTTAATATAAAAATAATAAAGAATAATTCATATTAATAAAAAATGATATTGTGAAAAAAGATAATTGAAAAAAATAGATTTATTCAAAAAAAAAATAGGAAAGAGAAGAGATAATTTTCTTAAGCTTTAATTTTTAAATAAATATAATTTTTATATTTTAAATCCAATATTTACATAACATATATCAAATTAAAGCTCTTGTCATGATCTTTAATTTAATATGCATATCAAATATTTTATAATTAGTCGAATTTCACAATTTTAAAAAAGAAAAAAAAAGAAAAATATGAAGTTAAAGAAAAAGAAAAAAAAAAGATGTATAGCTTATAATAAACCTTCAATTTTATTCTAACTACAAAATTGCTACTCAATTTTGAAATTGATTTGAAATCAATTTGAAATTGAAAACTCTATTTTTAATATAGTATAGATATATAGATTACAAACCCAACAATATTAATTTTTAAAGGTTTTACTACATTTGTTAAATAAATTGCATATGTATTTTATTTTTTAATTTACAATATTAGAAACATGATGCTTTCTCACTGGAGTAAACTCATTAATGTGAATTACATTACAATATTTATAATCATTTGGCTAAAATTACAAGATGTAATACTACGATTTAATTAACCATCTAACTAATGTTACAATTTCGATCCAAACCCGGCTTGTGGGTCCATTTAATTTATAATATATACTCACTCCGTCCATGAAAATAGGTCACAGAGGAGGTGACGCGAATTTTAAGAGAAATTATTTATTTATTGAGTGGATAAAGAGTCTCACAAATTTTAAAAAGTAGAGAGAGTTAGTAAGAGAAATGGCCCAACAAATTAAAAAGTGGTGGATCCATGAATAACAAAAAAAGGTTAGAACTTATTTTTATAGAAGGCCGAAAATGACAAATTATGATATATTTTCGTAGACAGAGGGAGTATATTTTATTTTTTATTTTTATGTATCGCCATTGTATTACATGTATCTAGTGATTCTTCACATTGAAAAATCTATATTCCCATTTCCCTTATCTCAAGGCCTCGGCTCGGTCGTCACAAGTATATGTTGTTGATTTTTGAATGATTTGAGAAACTTTATATAATTACATGTGTTATGGTGGATTTTATTTTATTTTAAATTTATTTTAGAAACTAAAAAAATATGATTTCATTTTTTTTGGATGAATGGATCGAATTCAAAAATTTAGGCCCAATTCCATCCTGTCCAGATTGGGCTCATTACATCCTTTTATTCATTAACATGTACAAATATACTTACCCAGCTCATACACATAAACAAGAGCATAAAAAACTGAGAAAATTAAGAGTAGTGTTAAATTGTTCAACAATGAGTGGTCGTTAGTGCTCGTTTGGTTCAAGTAGAGGAATGGAAAGGGAATGAAATCAAATAAAGGAGTGGAATGGTAACAAAATTCATTACTTTTATTGAGTGTTTGGTTTAACAATGGAAAGGAAACATTAGTAAGAGATTCCCTTTCTTTTGGTTCTCCTCTATTTTGAAGGGTAACAAATTGGGTGATTGGGTTACCCTAAGTAAGGGTAATGATTATCTCATTACCCAAACCAAATAACAAGTAATGGATTCAATTACTTGATTCCCTTTCCAACCTCTAAAAACATCCAACCAAACGTGGGCTTTATGTGAATCGAAATCTGTATAATTTGCATGTAATTAATATTGTCAGGTCTACTGTCGTATTTTCAAGAACTTGCGCGTCTGTGAGGACTGCCATACTGCGATCAAACACATCGCGAAGATTGCAGGGAGATTGATCATCTTACGCGATTCTAACCGTTTTCACCACTTCGAAGGAAGTGTATGTAATTGTGGAGATTATTGGTGAAGTCTCAAATATTTAGTATCTCTGTAGCAGCAATGCCTGTTTAAAATGCCGCATAAAGGTAATGTACTTTCCTTACGAAGAGCATCCACATTGGGGTTACATGATAACCTACATGATAGCTTACTTGATGAGGGGGGCACATTGTGTAAAGATGTTGCATTGGGATTACATGATAGCCTACATGATTTTTTTAGTTTTGATTTTTATGCTTTTCACTTAAATTTAATTGCTCAAATTTAAATAACACATTTTACTAATAATTAAAATAATGAAGTAAAAAAAGAGAAGAAAAAGAGAAGATAAAGAAGAGAAAAAAAATGGTCAAAATCTGCATGGAAATCGAGGCAGTCAAAGCGGAAGCGGCATATTCAAATTCGATTTTTTTTAATGGCGCGTGTTCCTAAATTAAAGGGTCGAGCAGACGTGTAGCCCTCGTGTAAGGGAGGGCTGCATCACCTTACATGATGCGAGCTCTACACGAGTAGGCCGCCATCGTGTAAGCGATGCGGATGCTCTAATGTTGCCTCAAAATTTCCACTTGATCTTGAGCTTATGCTCTGTTTATGTTCGCCACAAGGTTCATCATGTCTTCTCATCCATGTCTTCTCTAATGAAAATTATGTTCACCTGAAGAGGATTTTTCTCATTTGAACAACATAAGTAATTATGTGAGTTACTCTTCAGAATACTACATTTCTTGAAGTTGCGGTTGAAAATTTTCCAGCAAACCTAGGTATTTTTTGTCCCATCATTGTTGAAACCTTCACTTGCCTTCTTCTTTCCAATACTGTTGCTGTTCTCCCCATTGTATGAATCCATCTCTAAATGTTTTTTTCAACTTCCAGTTTGATTCCTCTGTCGATAGGTACAAAATTGCTCCGTGAGCTCATTCGTAAAGAACCCTAGTGAAACTAAATGTAATATGGAGAATATCTAATTTGCTTTTCTAAGACTGTGTGCGCGCGCGCAGTAAAATGTACTCCCTCCGTCCCAATATTGTTGGCCACATTTCCTTTTTAGTTTGTCCCACTATTGTTGGCCACTTTCCTAAAATGGAAATATTTATCACATTCAATCTCTTACTTTATCACATTATCTCTCCTACTTTATCACTTTATTACATTCTCTCTCCTATTTTATCGCATTCTCTCTCCTGCTTTATTATTTTATTACCTTCTCTCTCATACTTTATCACCTTCTCTCTCCTACTTTATTACTTTTATACTATATTACCCACACACTTAAAATATTAATTTACAACTTCTTAATTCCCGTGCCGAAACCAAATGTGGCCAACAATATTGGGACGGAGGGAGTATTTATTTGTTTCCTGGTTGCAGAAGAAGTTTGTTGTTCAATTCCTGGAAGCTGAATGCTACAAAATTGATATGATAAACAATTAAGAAGGTGCACTTCATGATTTCATTTACGAGGATTTGGTCAAAATATACGCGTTGGTAAAAGATTTAGTGGCGATGTCACTGATACAATCTGGTGACCATATCCTCAACACGTAAGCGATATCATCAGATTAATTAAAGAACTTCAAGGTAAATTTGATATTTCCGTTGATAAAATTCTGTGATGATTTGTATACATCCCAGAATACTATTTTTAGTTATAGCATTTGAAGAACATAAATAATATTGATATGCTTATAATTAGTGTTTGTTAAATATACTTATGTATGTTGTTTGATGAATTTTTTTTAAATGGAGTTTGATGAATCCGCTATAACATATGTATGCTGATTCCTAGTTGCAGAAGAAGAATGTTGTTGTTCAGTTCGATACGAAAAACCTTCACTTGCCTTCTTCTTTCCAATACTGTTACCGCTCTCCACATTGTATGAATTCATCTTGCCTTGCTAAGAGAGAGAGAGAGTGTAGTAAAGTGTATCTACTTGTGAATCTATATATATATATATATATATATATATATATATATATAGGGTTGAGTTCAATAGAGAATTATCTTTTTATTCATTATGAACAAATCCATTCATTTTACGAACAGATCAACATAAGTAATGAACAGTCGTATTTAGTAAAAATAAAGAAAAACTCGCCACCAGCAGGATTCGAACCCTTGGCAAATTGTTGTTCATACGGTACATTGATGTGTTAATTAAAATTATAGATCTGTTCGTTTTTATTTTACGAATTCTCTATTCTCCACAATATTTAGCTTCTCTGTTGAACCCTTCTCTCTCTATATATAAATATGTCTTAACTGTTTATCTTGTTGTGGTGTATGCTTTAAGCTGCGCAAACTTTGCTACATGTAGACATTTCAAAAATTTGTCGATTTAAAGCCCTTACATGTAATTTTGCTACTGATTTCTATGTGACTTTGGAGAATAATAGATGCATATTTCCTAGACTTTCCTAGATGTTGATCTTATTTTTGTAGAGTTTGTAAAATTAGATCAGATTCAAACATCACCATCACCAACGAAGATTGATCCTGAGGTTGTCTCTCTTTTGCTCCTTGTCATGACGAGTATACCCTCTCACACACACATCAATATATAATGCAGCAAAAGTTTGATGACTCTGCTATATGTATGTTGTTTCCTGGTGGAAGAAAAAGTTTGATGTTCAGTTCCGGGAAGCTGAATGCTACAAATTCGATATGAAAAACAAGAAGGTGCACTGTAAATCAATAATATAGGTGGTGGGAGTGAAGACTTCACAGTTGATCATGATTACATGAGAGCACTAGCAATATTTTGTTAGCTGTCTATTGATTTGAGATTGAGATTGGTCTTAGCTCCTGAAGCTTTTCTCTTGTTGGTTGGCCTCTTGACATAAGCTCTCACTATGGGAGCTGTATGCCTCTGTCAAATATGCAATAGGAATGCAAATTCACAACATTGAGCTCCGCCCAGGGCAAAGGTGGGAAGCTCGTGTGCGCTGCAAGGACCTCTGCGAAGATACTTACTCCTCCAAGAATCTCATGGAATACAACCTCTTCTTCATGTAAAGCCTATTTGCGAGGGACTTTGTCATATACAATGACTCAAGCTTCATCCACACATCAGCAGCAGAATTTTCTTTCACCACCTCTCGCAAAACCTTGTCGCTCAAACACAAAATGATCGCGCTGCGAGCCTTCTTGTCAATCTGCTCCACCTTCGCCTTTTGATCGGCAGATAGATCTTCTTGTTTGAGCTTGAATCTGGATGGAGACAGAGCTTCATCCAAGCCTTGTTGAACCAGCAGAGCATGCATCTTGATTTGCCATAGGGCGAAATCATTTTTGCCGTGGAATTTTTCAGTATCAAATCTCGTTGAACTCATGCCTTCAAGATTTGTAAACATCAAGTCTGAATTGATTTCAGATGCTGTCGTGAGTTTGATTCCTCCTCTACGCCCTTCCCACAAACGGCGCCAATTGTAGGGATTGTGAGGAATCGAGTAACACACAAAGAATCAAGAGAAAACTGAAAGAAAGAACAACGGCGATTACGTGGTTTGGCCACTAACGACCTACGTCCACGGCAGATGGACTCACTCTTATTACTTTGAAGTTTCACAGAATATAACAATGGTGCTTCGAGCTCAGAATTAGCTACGCTTAGCACTCTAACTCTCTCTGTAACTCTCGCTTTTCACTCTCAATCATGGAATGA